>NC_079164.1:25557363-25812363 GCF_947568905.1 Ostrea edulis
TATGATTTTGTAATCCAATCAAAGATATTGTATTGTACATCAAAATCAATTTCCCAAGAAACTTGATAAGTAAAACCATATTAAAGTATTGAATACCCCCTTTATTTGTATTCTGGGAAGTTAATTTGTATAGTAATAGAAGTCGAATATTATGCAGGTAACAGATGATCACTTCAATTCTTTTTACAGCTAATTGAATACAAAAATTTAACTTGCTTCTTCCATAGCTATAAGTTTAATGTGCGTTAAGTTTATCAGTCCTGTTTGTAACTTATACGTGTTTATCTAGGAATGAAATACAACAAAACAGCATCGACTTATTTCTGAAAAAAATACGCGAATTTATGATTTTTCCTTTCCATGACAGTAGTTTTGTAAACTGTTAATTTTCTTTTCAAAAACTTCGCTGAATTGGAATTCGTACTTTTGGCTTACAAATTACATCACTGATAGAATGATAAAAGGTATTGCATGAATGTTTACATGTTTCTTTCAATTCTTGAACTGCTATAGAAAATTGTCAAATGACAATGTAATAGTACATTGATGTATGTATATCTAATCAGGAAAACTGTGCAGAGATGATTGTGTCTGGAGAACGTATTGGCAAATGGAACGATGCACCTTGTTCATCTAAAAGGGGTTACATTTGTCAAACTAACAAAGGTGTGTTTCTCAAATGGAATATCATAGTAAAAATAGTACATGTACCTCTGTATTATACTAGTATGTATGATCTCACAATCACTAATATAAACAAGTCTTATCACTCTATTATTATAGACATTGAAATGCAGTAAAACACGCTTGTACACGTAACTAACACGCTTATAACGAATTCATGTTCATTGCTAAGTGAAATTTACTCCCTTAAGAGAGGAAAATAACGAAACTGCTGTTGGATATAACGGAGTTTGGTTATAATGAACTCTTTGCTGGCCCTGGGTGTTCGCTTTAATTGTGTCTTACTGTACAGTCAGTTTTTTTTTTAAATGTTCTCATTTATAAAGGCATTTCGGGTATAGGAAGGCGAAATTATTGCTCCATCATTGATATCATAATACATTCATCAATGGATGTAAACATGTTGTTGTAGCTCAGTAGTAGAGCGTTCGACTCGTAACCGGGATGTCATGAATTCGTGCCACGGGCGCGTCAAACCTAAGACATTAAATTATAGGTAGTGATTGCTCCTTCCCATTGGCATTTAGAAGTGAGAATCACGGGTCTTTCTGATATGACCTTAAAAGTTGAGACCCCGTGTCGCGGCAGGCGTTGGCACGATAAAGAACCATCACTGCTACGGTCCTGAGCGCTACGCATAGGTCTAAATTTGTCGTACTTCATCTACAGCTGGTGCCGTTTCAATACGAGTGAAAAATTCTCAACAGGACGTAAAACAACCAATCAATCTATGGATATAAAGAACTCTAGTTTAAAGAATAAAAGAAATATGCTGCTAGGAATTCTTGATAAGCAAGATTTACTATACAATGTAATGCATACTGGTAAAAATAAACAAATTCTATCTATCGTAGCCTTTAGATATCCAACTCAACCCACGCCTGTATCAGGCTGCCCCAGCGGCTACACCAGTAGTGCTGGTACTTGTTATCGAGTGATCAGTGCTGCGATGGACTTCGATGGTGCGCAGGCCACCTGTCAGGTGGATGGTGGTAACCTAGCATCTATCAACTCTGCATTTGAACAATTGTCAATTGAGGTTGCTACCAAAAATATCGTTGGGGCTATATGGATTGGTCTGAAGCGTAAGGTATGTGAAGCCTATTATACGGAAAGTTTCTCAAAGATTCCATTGTTGTTGTTTTTTATTTATCGATAATACAAATTAAACATTTGCACCTTATATTGATATCTTGTAATTTCGTAAGTAGTTATTTATATAAAGTTGGAAAATCACTTACATGTCACTGTTTTTATCGATAAATAAAAACCACAACACATCTATTTTACTGACGCAACACTGGTATATACGTAAAGATTTATAATATAATAATAATATTATCATTTCTTCAATGTGTTCAGCGATTTCCTATCAACTTTGGACATTTTCCAATTGCTATTGAACAGATACTTCCTGGACGTATTAATTAATATTTTCTGGAAAAACGTGTACTATCCTTAATCTGTTATAAACAGAGTTGTTCGATGTTGAAATGTTGAATTTGATTACAAAGGTGTGAGATAGAAAATTAAAAATGTCAAAAACTTCCCTGCAACCCAATGCATATAGCATTGTAGAAGGAAAGTATTTTATGAACCTTTAGAACAAATGTAAACTTCCTGAATGGTTGTGCAGGATGATGTTCATTCCTGGTTAGACGGATGGCCATACAGCTACACAAAGTGGGCAGTCAGTGAACCAAGCTTAAATCCAGGAGAAAATTGTACAGTATTGTTGAACAGGGAGTGGAAGGATACAGTGTGTGACCTTACGTATGCTGCTATCTGCGAGTACAATACAGGTATTCCTCATAGGTGTCTTTCTACCTATAAACCAAGCATTAGAACACTAATAATAATAATTATTATTATGAAGATCGCTTCATTAGTGTTCTAATATCTAAACCCTTTGGATACCATTTCTGATTACAAACGTAATTGTTTCTTGCAAAAATCTTTCATTTTTGATTCGAATAACTTTGCTTTTTAAAAATGTACCTTTGGTCTGTGTTGATAACCTGTATTTTCACTCGAAGAAAAGCCTCCAACCACACCTCCACCAGGAACATGTCCTTCTGACAGCTCTAGATTTCAGAGAAATTGTTACTTTGCGGACCCTGACGGAAGAAAAACATGGACGGAAGCCCAAAAGGCATGTGTTGCTCGTGGCATGAATCTTGTGACCTTTAGAAATATACAAGAGGTCGAGCACGTCAGGCAGCTTGTATCTAAGAAAGGTGGCAGGAGTACCGCCCGGCAGTGGATAGGCTTATCCAAAGAAGGTTCAAGCAGAAAAAAGCGTGGATTTTATGACGATTATGAATATGAAGATAATTTAGGTGAGTCAAGTTTATGTGTAGTCGTCATATTTAAAGTAAATGACTTTTATTACACTTCCCAGGAATTAATCATTAATAACTGGTAAACAGAAAGGCGAAGATAACGAACAGTGATCAATCTCATAACTCCTATAAGCAATACAAAATAGAGAGTTGGACGAATACGGACCCCTGAACATACCAGAGGTGGGATCAGGTGCCTAGGAAAAGTAAGCATCCCCTGTAGAGTAGACCGGTCACACCCACAGTCAACCCTGTATCTTGATCAGGTAAATGAAGTTATCCATAGTCAAACTCAGTGTGCCAAGAACGGTCTAAGAATCGGTATGAAACACGTCAGACAGGATTTGACCCAAATGATAGCCTGTATTGGCAAACTAGATCGTTATAACGACCATAGAATTTGTGAAATACTGACTTGAAACGAGACTGTTGAATCCCCTGCACCATCGACGTATATGACAGTAGCCTGCCTCGATTTAAACACTGATCATACGCAGAACAAGTTCTTGCTTATCGAATCAGTTGAGAGATATAAACACCATATGAAGGTGATAATGGAATATTGCTACATAAATATGGGCAATTGATGATGGAGAAGCTGAATTCATCCCGTTTGTCATAAAGTTGAGATGTTAGTTTGCTTTTAATATCTACTTTCAATAAAATATCTAAGTATGAAACAGAAGTGGACGACTCCTTGATGTCTTTTATTTCGAGTTCACTGAGATATATCGAATCGACATATGAATAAAAATTATTATTGTTAATAGATACATGTAATACGTCGTCGATATATCTAAATGTCGAATTGAAGGCCACAGAAAGAGATTTTTTCTTCTCAAGTAGAAGTATTTGATTAAGTTCTGCTTCATATGAATATAACAGGTCAGCTAACAGAGGTGCACAATTCGTGTCCATGGGGATTCCAACAGACTGTTGGAAGACCTTATCACCAAAGACTACGAAGATATTGTCAATGAGGAACTCCTGCAATCTTTATTTCAACGTCAGAGTACTTGTCCGTTGAATCAGAGTGACGTTTAACAAAGTAATTTTTTGGTTGACTGATCACTGGAGAGGAATATTTGCGTTTTCCATGTTTGTTGAAGAAGCAACTGCCTATGATGTCAAAATGTGTATGCTTTAATTTATCGTGAGGAAAGGTCGTGCAACGTCATACGTTTTGATGTTGTTAATTTGAGAGTAGTTTTGCTATTTTAAGTTTACTAAAATTTGTTTAGAAGTTTTTCGAATTCACATTTGATTTACACTATTTCTGGCATATGTAGTCGCAAAGTAAGTTTGAAGTTTCTCCTTCACATCTGGCTATATTTTCGTGAGGAGCAAAGATAGGGGCATGGTAGAACACTTACTGGATACAGCAATATATATATATATATATATATATATATATATATATATATATATATATATAATAGTTCCACTTGAGATTAATTAAGTCTATCTTTATCACTTCGTACATTTTGGATCAGCTCTTTGGACGAATAAGGCATGTCCTAATTCGCTCCACTTTTAACATTGATTGGCAAGCCTAAAGACCAAACAACATGTAGTCTGTGTTGTAAATACGTTTGTAGATTAGTGTAGTTGTAGTGCTAGATGTATTTATATGTAGTTTTTAGTTCACCTAAGCTGAAAGCTCAAGTGAGCTTTTCTGATCACCCGTATTCCGGCGTCCGTCCGTCTGTAAACTTTTCACATTTTCAACTTCTTCTCAACAACCACTAGGCCAATTTCAACCAAACTTGGCACAAAGCATCCTTGGGTAAAGGGAATTCTCAATTGTTCAAATGAAGGGCCAGGCCCCCATCCAAGGGGAGATAATCAAGAAAAAGCAAAATTAGGGTGGGGTCACTAAAAAGTCTTCTTCTCAAGAACCACCGGACCAGACGAGCTGAAACTTATGTGGAAACTTCTTAAGGAAGTGTAGATTTTAAATTGTTCAAATCATGACCCCCGTGGTAAGGGTGGGGCCACAATAGGGGGTCAAAGTTTTATATTGATATATATAGGCAAATTCTTTAAAAATCTTCTTCTCAAGAACCACTAAACCAGAAAAGCTGAGATTTACATGAAAGCTTCCTGACATAATGCAGATTCAAGTTTGTTCAAATCATGGGCCCCTGGGGTAGGATGGGGCCACAATAGGGGATCAAAGTTTTACATACAAATATATAGGAAAAATCTTTAAAAATCTTCTTCTCAAGAACCACTAAGCCAGAAAAGCTGATTTTTACATGAAAACTTTCTGACATAGTGCAGATTCAAGTTTGTTCAAATCATGGCTCCCGGGGTAGGATGGGGCCACAAGGGGGATCAAAGTTTTACATACAAATATATACTTAAAATCTTTTTCTCAATAACCACTGAGTCAGAAAAGCTGATATTTACAAGAAAACTTTCTGACATAGTGCAGATTCAAATTTTTTCAAATCATGGCCCCCGGGGGGTAGAATGGGGCCACAAGTGGGGGGCGGTCAAAGTTTTACATACAAATATAGGAAAAAGCTTTAAAAATCTTCTTCTCAAGAACCATTGGGCCTAAGAAGTTGACATTTACATGAAAGCTTTCTGACATAGTGTAGATTCAAGTTTGCAAAGGGTAGTTTGGGCCATAATAGGGACTAAGGTTTTACATGCAAATATATATGGAAAGTCTTCAGATATGGGCCAAGGTGACTCAGGTGAGCAATGTGGTCCATGGGCCTCTTGTTGTTATTATTCTCTGTTGATATTGGCCACATTATGTAATTCTTTTCGTTTGTCCTGAAGGGACGGGTCGTCCCGAAAATTTGACAATGTGGTTGCTCATGTCGTTGGTCATTTTAGTGCTTTGTATAATTTTTAGCTCACCTGAACCGAAGGTTCAAGTGAGCTATTCTGATCACATTTTGTCCGGCGTCCGTCTGTCCGTAAACTTTTCACATTTTCGACTTCTTCTCCAGAACCACTGGGCCAATTTCAACCTAACTTGGCCAAAAGCATCCTTGGGTGAAGGGCTTTCAAGTTTGTTCAAATGAAGGGCCATGTCCCTTTCAAAGGGGAGATAATCACAAAAATGCAAAAATAGGGTGGGGTCATTTAAAAATCTTCTTCTCAAGAACCACTGGGCCAGAAGAGCTGAAATTTACCTGAAAGCTTCCTGACATATTGCAAATTCAAGTTTGTTCAAATCATGGCCCCCGGTGGTAGGATGGGGCCACAAGGGGGGGGGGATCAAAGTTTTACATACAAATATATAGGGAAAAACTTTAAAAATCTTCTTCTCAAGAACCACTAAGCCAGAAAAGCTGAGATTTACTTGAAAGCTTCCTGACATAATGCAGATTCAAGTTTGTTCAAATCATGGGCGCCTGGGGTTGGATGGGGCCACAATAGGGGATCAAAGTTTTACATACAAATATATAGGAAAAATCTTTAAAAATCTTCTTCTCAAGAACCACTGAGCCAGAAAAGCTGATTTTTACATGAAAACTTTCTGATATAGTGCAGATTCAAGTTTGTTCAAATCATGGCCCCCGGGGATAAGATGGGGCCCCAAGGGGTGGATCAAAGTTTTACACACAAATATATAGGGAAAAACTTTAAAAATCTTCTTCTCAAGAACCACTAAGCCAGAAAAGCTGAGATTTACATGAAAGCTTCCTGACATAATGCAGATTCAAGTTTGTTCAAATCATGGGCGCCTGGGGTTGGATGGGGCCACAATAGGGGATCAAAGTTTTACATACAAATATATAGGAAAAATCTTTAAAAATCTTCTTCTCAAGAACCACTGAGCCAGAAAAGCTGATTTTTACATGAAAACTTTCTGACATAGTGCAGATTCAAGTTTGTTCAAATCATGGTCCCCGGGAGTAGGATGGGGCCACAAGGGGGGATCAAAGTTTTACATACAAATATATAGGAAAAATCTTCTTCTCAATAACCACTGAGCCAGAAAAGCTGATTTTTACATGAAAGCTTTCTGACATAGTGCAGATTCAAGTTTGTTCAAATCATGGTCCCCGGGGGTAGGATGGGGCCACAAGGGGGATCAAAGTTTTACATACAAATATATAGTTAAAATCTGTTTCTCAATAACCACTGAGTCAGAAAAGCTGATATTTACAAGAAAACTTTCTGACATAGTGCAGATTCAAGTTTGTTCAAATCATGGCCCCGGGGGGTAGGATGGGGCCATAAGTGGGGGGGGGGGGGGTCAAAGTTTTACATACAAATATAGGAAAAAGCTTTAAAAATCTTCTTCTCAAGAACCATTGGGCCAAAGAAGTTGACATTTACATGAAAGCTTTCTGACATAGTGTAGATTCAAGTTTGCAAAGGGTAGTTTGGGCCATAATAGGGACTAAGGTTTTACATGCAAATATATATGGAAAGTCTTCAGATATGGGCCAAGGTGACTCAGGTGAGCGATGTGGCCCATGGGCCTCTTGTTTGTATTTGACCTTGTATCCATGTTGTGGATCCGACACTTTTAGGTATCGGGTGTTGTTGGAACTTAGTGCTTATATATATATATATATATATATATATATATATATATATATATATATATATATATAGTTTGTAAAAAAGAATTCACTATTTGATGTAGTAAATATATCTAATATTAAGAGTCAAAAACACAACATTCGAATAGCATTTCACTCTTAGCGGTTACGGCTTAAATGAATGGTATTCGAGTTTTGTGTTTCTTGACTCTTATATATATATATATATATATATATATATATATATATATATTCGCAGAATTTACATGGATAGACGGAATCCCAAATTCATTTGAGAACTGGAACGATGGTGAACCATCTGGATCCTGGGGACATGAGTCTGAAAACTGTGTTGAAATGCTGAGTTCAGGAAAGTTTAACGATGTCAACTGTGATAATTATTATAAGGGATATGTTTGCTATGGGCCTGAAAGTAAGTATTTAGTTTGAAAAGAATGAATTCAAATTAAACAAATGACTTAGAAAAATAGGGAAAAAAGATTTTCACAGGTGTTTTATGCATGCACTTGTAATATATGTTATATATACACATGTAAATATAAATCCTCAGAGTATGATGCAGTTACGTCAACATCGGCCTTGGAGTCACCTGCAAGTTCAACATCTGACCTTGTATATAACCCAATTAATAGATCTACCCTGAGCAGTGAGAATTTAACAGACATCAATACAGATACACCACTGTTTCCTGGTTCTTTACCAAGTATAAAGACAAAACTAGGTAAGATAAAAGTTATAAGTAAGAAATGATTGCTAGGTACTGAATAAATCAACTATGGATATTTGACTGAATGATGAAATGTAGCAAAATGGAAAGTGGGTATTTTATCCTGATTGTAGGACGCATGTAAGATATGTGTAATTGAAATTTGAAGTTTTTATGGATAGGTGTCACTGCATTCTTCAAACTTTGATACTAAATGGTACTGCAATAATTGGTTGAATTGAAATGTTTAGAATAAAACGTGTAAAAATGAAAAAAGTACTTAATCTTCATTTCATACTTATTTTTTTTTTTAGATCCATGCACGAGTTTATTGATTGAATTCTAAAATTGTAGGGGGGGGAGTGTTAATGACACTATTTTTTCGTCGGAGACCATCTTCCAGTTCCACAACAATTTCTTTTGGTATTTCCCCTTGGCATTTTATAAATTAAAAAAATTAAGAATTCTAGAACTATTTAAAGTCAGCAATTTGCAAATGCTATGGTCTTTATAACAATCTAGTTTGTCAATAGAACCTATCATTGGGTCAAATGCTGTCTGACTTCTTTCGTACCGATTATAAGGCCGTTCTTGGCACACTAATTTTGACTACGGATAACTCCGTTTACCTGATCAAGATATAGGGCTCGAGGCGGGTGTGATCGGTCGAAAAAGGATGCTTAATCCTTCTGGGCACCTGATCCCACCTCTCGTATATCTTTGGGTCCGTGTTTGCCCAACTCTCTATTTAGCATTGCTATAGGAGTTATGAGATCGATGTCTGTTCGTTATATTCATCTTTCATATGCCCGTTAATGAACTAGCTTCACTACTGAATAGGTCAGTTATACAGGGTCTAAATTTGTACAAGTCGCAGTCGCTATTTCCACGATGAAAATATTTTTCAGCTGATTAAAGAAAACAAACACTAAGATGACTGAAGGAAGCGTCACATATAATGATAACCGTTTGATCTACCGGTAAACAGGGGTTATGGTGGGGGTGTTCTTTTTTGGGGGGGAGGGTCCGTTCTAGCAAGATATGGTTTTCATTTGAAATATTCAAATTCAGATCACAATACTGGCATTCGGAAAGGTTATCTTTATGTACAATTAAAAGCATACTCATTCTAAGAAAAGTTTCAAGCCGTTCGCATATGATATGCAATTCTGTTGATAAGTTTTCCTGGAATTTTGTCCATCACTTGAGGTTCAATTTTCGAATTGTAAATAAAGTAATTACACGAAATATAATGATAAAATTTAGATGGTAAAATCGTGTTATATGATTATTTTGTTATTTTGCAGACCGCAGTGAATCTGCCGTGCTGACAGCAGGACAAATTATAGGCATTCTGATCGGAGCTGGAACATTACTGATGATTGGCATTGTGATAATTTTTGTCAGCAGACATTATTTCCGGACAGGAAGCTATAGCGCCAATAATGAGCATGGATTTACCAACGCCATGTATTTAAAAAATGCAGACTCTGTATCAATGTCTGGTGAAGGAACCGTGAAAAATAATACATAGTTCAATATGGAAATCTAATCTCATTTTGAAAGTGTGATTGTGGTGCATGTGGTATGTGGCCAATGATGTATTTGGATAAGTTTTAGTCAAGAAGTTGTCACCGTTTTAAGATGCGTGAACTGTACATTTTAGCTTATGCTTTTCAAATGGTTATCTGCCTTCAAATAATGATTACCCCCACCGTAAAAGAAATGTAATCTATGCATTTGATCAAAGATATTACTCGACAGATTTTTCAAGCATTAAATTTGATCCATTTTTCGCAATTAACATCAAAGATTAATAACCCATGAATTGCATTTTCAACAAACAATAAAAAAATATCAAGTATTAATATATCTTTCCATGGAAAAACAGCTAGCCAATGATAATTTTAAATCTGTGTTTGATGTAATTTTGAGAATAAAGATGTATGTTGAATGTCTTCATTTCTCGTCACTGTCCGTGTCATCGCTTGATCATTAAAAATTAATGTAGTATGCAAAGGGAGGCACTGCAAAAAACATGTTAGATGATTTTAGCTTCTCTGTGATCAACTTCCCATATTTACAATGTATGTAGCAATATTCTATTATCACCTGCATATGGTGTTTATATTTTTGAACTGATTCGATACGCAAGAGCTTGTTCTGCGTATGATCAGTTTTTATATCGAGGCAGGCTACTGATAATCAAGTTTCATTTAAAGTCAGCACTTCGCAAATTCTATGATCGCTATAACGATCTAGTTTGCCAATACAACCTATCATTGGGTCAAATGCTGTCTGGCGTGTTTCATACCGATTGTAAGTAGGGGCGAATCCAGGAATTGCGGGGGGGGGGGGGGGGCAACTTCATGAGGCAGGGAGTCTTGGGCCTGGAATTTACAGAATGTTTATCGTTTACATTTTTTTTTAAATAAGAGACCACGATTTACCTTAAATTTGAAAGTTTTAGGGGCACGCACTGGCTGTGCCGCCCCTTAAATCCGTCACTGATAAGGCCATTCTTGGCACATTGATTTTGACTACGGATAACTCCGTTTACCTTAACAAGAGATAGGGCTCACGGCGGTTGTGACCGGTGTACAGGGGATGTTTACTCCTCCTAGGCACCTGATACCACCTCTGGTATATCCAGGTGTCCGTGTTTGCCCAACCCTCAATTTTGTATTGATTATAGGAGTTAAGAGATTGATCACTATTCGTTATCTTCACCTTTTAATTTTCATAAGTCTCCGTACCAAATTATTGCTATACTCTTACAAAGTTATTACAGATTTTCCAATAACTTGTCAATTTGTAATATGAATTCTTATCCGTATGATATTAGGTCATAATCTGGTACAGAACACATTCACGAGTTTTAACGTTATTCTGTTTATGGATATCATGTGTTTTCTTCTTCCTGTGTCATTCTGGGTATTATGAAAGGAGTGATTTACAATTACGACAAAGTAGAGAAACTTGCTCACCAGTTGTTATTTAATTTCTTATCGAAGTTCTCTCAGCCTCATTTTTGTACCTTATCAATTGTCTGTTTTGTTTTTAAAAAAACTGTACAATTTAAAGATATACAAAAGTGTTTCCTTTCACACATCTCACAACGACGTTTGGATAAATCTAGGGGAAATGGAACCCCTCCCCCCGTTTTATAAAGAATTTTAAAATATCATTTATCTTATCGAAAGATCAAATTGCATTGTATCAGTGTCTAATGACTGACCCTTTAGACTTCAGTGGGTGTTTTATGTTAATTTGATCAAATACAGATATCAAGATAATATTTTATTTCTTTAATTACCTGATCAAGATATAGGGCTCACGACGGGTGTGACTGTCGACAGGGGATGCTTACTCCTCCTAGGTACCTGATCCCACTTCTGGTATATCCAGGGGTCCGTGTTTGCCCAACTCTCTATTTTGTATTGCTTAGATTGGAGGTATGAAATCGATCACTGTTCGTTATCTTCACCTTTCATTATAAATTTTAAAAACATTACTATAATTCATAATGCTTATTTCAGGGTACTGATAATTTATTGAACGTGGATTTAAACCTTTGATACCTTAGAAAGACATTTCTTAAACAGGGTCGCTTTCACTTACTAGCAAGTAATTCTCAATTGTCTTTGCTTAGAGTACATACTTATTGACAATATACATTTTTTCAATTTAAGAAAATAATGATGAGAACCACTATGTTTTTAGGTTTCATGAATCACTCAGGTGACCTATTGCTGTTGAAACATTTTGATAAATGCTATTCCAATTCTTTTTAAATTTGGTATGGAGCATTTTTGGTACAAGGTGCATAAATTGTAAATTTCAGAGCTCCTGTACCCCCGTGGTCTTTAGAGGGAGGGGGGGGGGGGGTTGTTGTTGAATGAAAACTGCCACAATTGACAAATTTTAAAAACTTCTCTACTACAGCACATCTGTAAGGAAGTTACTTCCTCAGCTTTTGAGCACAACTTCGCAGGATGCCATAAATGTGTACGTATTGGTTCAATGAGAAGGTGAAGATAACGAACAGTGATCAATCTCATAACTCCCATATGAAATACAAAATTTAAGTGTTGGGCAAATACAGACCCTTGAGATCCCAGGGATGGGATCAGGTGCCTAGGAGGAGTAAGCATCCCCTGTCGTTACTGATCCCATTGGTCCAAACTTGCTGTACATCTATCATTTAACTCTATCTAGTTGAAAACTTTTTATATCAATTCAAATTTTGAATGGGTGTAGCTGGGACCACATTTTGTGGCGAACATTCTTTGTAATCAATTAAAACGTTTTAAATCTTTCATGATTTTGCAGATTTTGTTTTTTTCAATATATCGTCAAACTTTTATACATTATTTCAATTTTATGATACAAGTAGTTGAGACTTGGAACTAATTCAAATGTTGTAATTCATCAATTCGGTTGATGTGTATTTTCAAACAGAACACCGATTCTAAATAAATTTAGCCGAAATTTTTGTATAAAATTCAGTATTTTGGCCAATAATTATTTTATTTAATCTCTAACGCCTGCTTTTTAAAGTTCCATTTTAAATTTCAAGGCGTGGCTTTGTAATTCATGTGTAATTTTAGAAATTGATATTATTTCCTACAATGTAATATGTTCTTTTAAAACTCAAATTCTATATCATGATTTTTTCCGTATATCAAATGCAAAACGTTCATTATTTATTTCCAATCTACTAATATTAAACTTTTTAGATCTGTATTGTTAGAAAACATGATTATGTATTTATTTTATGTAATGATTGATTTGTGTTGTTTATGTTTTGTTAACACCAAAAGTGAAATCAAGTATAAACGCATAAATCATGAGTTAGTGTAAACAAGTTAAATTCAAAATCCGGTAGCTCAATAACAAGCTCAATGACCTCTGTTTGTTTGTTGTTTTTTTTTTCTTTTTTAATTTCCGAATTCTCCTTCAATGAAGAAATAAAAAATACACTTCCCCCAAAATTGACAATACTACAAAACTCCTGAGCTACGAAACTTTATGTATATCAAGTAAAGTATTTCATCAGTATGGGCACTTGCGGGGCATTTATGTTTTAAAAACACATCTTGTTTTATACTACTGCAGCTGAATATCAAAATTTACCTTAGATGTGCAGAACAAACAACTTATTCTAGATCCCATAGCCCTTAGGGCTTGTGATACTTTTAACTAATATGCAGGTGACAGATAAGATCAGTGGGCCTCTTGTTTAAATATATATTAAGTACATGACCCCTATCGATTTTCAGGTCAAGGGCATCAGGTTTAATGTTATACTACTCGTATCAATTATTGTTCGACCAATATATTGAAACTACTTTCCTTGGTGGTCATCAAAGGTCATAAACGTGTTGACCACGACAAGTAGGTAATGCAAACTAATGTTAGTTGTATAATATACATTCACTGCTTGATATGGGTAAGCATTGCTAATTCATGAAATAATAAGTTTAAGTGTGCATTGCAACTGATTGGTTTAACCTCCCTCTCGAGAATATTTCACTCGTACGGAGACGTCACCATTACCGGTGATGTTTAAGTTGCACCAATGGTGTATATATATATATATATATATATATATATATATATATATATATATATATATTTCAATAAAAAAAGCAGGAAAATAAACAGTTCCAAAATATATTTAAATCACTAGCGCTTTCTGGATTTTAACATCCATCCTCAGGTGAATACAAATTTTAAAATTTGTACATTATGACATCCTCGTAAACCACGGTTTTGAGTCCACACACACGTTTCCGATCACGGAGGTGCTATAATACACAACGCCCCCTCAAATAAAGATGGAGAAAATCGACGAGAAACGCCCGTGGGTAACCGACGATGATATTATGATATAGGTACATGTAATTACTTATCAGTTTGTTTTCGATCACGGAGCCGCCATAATACACAATGCTTCTTTAGACTTGCATTCTCCGGAGATGTTGATAAATCTAGTATACTCGATGACATTATTCAACAGATATGTTGCATTGTTTACAGATGTGATTCTAAGATTATATATCTCCCAACAAAATATGAATAGTATGTTCATAAACATATTTTGACGACCGAGATGCACACATTAACCGAAGGTTCAATGGTTGTTTTTGTGCCTATATTTTTAAAGAAAGTTCAGGTATATTGTTGTTACCCTGGTCCGTCCGTCCGTCTGTCTCACTTTCCTCTGTACCAGTACGACGAGAATATATTTTGAGGCAAATACTTGCATGCAGGTATTATTGTCTGATGACAGCATCTAGTTTTGTTTTTATTATTATAATCCTTTTTTATAATCACCAAATCAACAATTATGTGATTGTAATTTCCCAAATAAGGAAAGGAAAAACTATAAGTCGAAAGACACTATGAACGACCAAATAAAAATAGAATTGAGCTTTTGTCAAATCAAAATGTGATAACCTTAAGAAAGATTTATGTATTTATTTCAGATACCTTTAAGACTGTCCGTTCCTCTTTACTGCTGTTCTGTTTCTTTTCTTATGCATGCTTATGTACCACTACCTGTACATGTATATTACTATGTTATATGTTTACTATTTACGTGTATATTTGAACCTCTGCTGACCTATTGCATACATCGTAATGGTTCGTGGGAAATAAATTGAATTGAACTGTATCCATTTCTCTGCACTGACTCGACATAAACCCTACAAGCGCTTTAGTATATCTCAGGATGTTTACATAATTTGACGTTTTCCTACTCTCCCTTTGAGGAGCAATGGGTCTATAGTGTGTTTTTCTTTCTAGCCTTCATCTCTCCGTTTGTCACAGATCTATGTCGCATTTTTCTCAGCAATTCTAAACTACATTTGAATATTTGCCCTCGACGTGCCAGTGCCTCTTCTATCTACCGGTATCAGGTTGTGAGTAGTGCGTCTTCTATCTACCGGTATCAGATTGTGAGTAGTGCGTCTTCTATCTACCGGTATCAGGTTGTGAGTAGTGCGTCTTCTATCTACCGGTATCAGATTGTGAGTAGTGCGTCTTCTATCTACCGGTATCAGGTTGTGAGTTGTGCGTCTTCTATCTACCGGTATCAGGTTGTGAGTAGTACGTCTTCTATCTACCGGTATCAGATTGTGAGTAGTGCTACTCAGCATGTCTTGTTCTGGATGAGATCAATTGAACCGAGATTACATGATAAAATGCTATTCGAGGCCTATAAGTTGAATCCCTTGTTATATATGTCATCATTTTCTTTTATAAAATAAAACATGTAACTGTAAAGTGCATGTAAAATACGATAAAGACGCATGTCTAATATCTAAACATTATTATCCAGACGAATAAGTAACTTACATCAACATTTGAAGGATTTTCTCAAGAACATATTTATACTAAAATCGTAGGTCCGTGTGCGATAGAAGCAGATAACACTGACATTTTTTTCAGTCAAAAATTTACGACTGCCAAAAACCTGACAGTGTTCTCTGCTTTTATCGCATGTAGAACTACCATTTTGAAATAGATTTGTTCCTGAGAAAATTCAGCAAATGTTGATATAAGTTATGTGGCAATTCGTTACTGATAAATGTGTTATGTACTCATTTGAATTTCCCTCTGTGTTGACTTTCGTCGTCAATTGAATTTGATCATGTCAAAGTCACGTTGTTCGCCACCTTGATTCTGTATTCAAACTGTACATCTAAAACTAAATTATATACACCATGTTTACAAATTAATGTTTTAATTTTCAACATTATATAAATTCTTCTTTATCTTTATAAGATTCGAACTATTGCTAGATTTAGAACTTCTAATCATAAATTACCTATAGAAACAGGCCGGTGTAATAATGTTGATAGAGGGAAAATAGACGTACACATAGGTGATGAATACCATTATTTTATGCATTGTGAAATATTTAAAGATGAAAGAAAAATGTTTGTACCAACATATTATCGATCAAGACCAAATGTTTTCAAATTTTACAATTTTTTCTCTACACACAATGATTCGCTGTTAAACAACATATTCAAATTTATAAAAACCATAAACGAGAGGGTCTACCCTCCTGGTTAATCAACTGTTATGATATTTGATACTTTTGATACATGTATATTGATAGAAACACTGCCTTAATCTCTGATCTGTTCGTGCATAATTTTTGTATTCAATTGTTTTTTAAAAAATATTTTATCTATGCTGTAATTTTCAACTGAGGGAAATAAATTCATTCACTCTTCATTCATAAAACAGTAATGTATATTTGCTATCAGTACCATTATTATATAGTTTTATAACCCCGAATACACACGCTTTTTCCACTGTATATCAAGTTTGTAGATGTGACGCATTGAGCCTATTTGAGCTTGACCATTCACATTACACATACTTTATGCAATAAAATATTTTCAAGTCAACAATAAAGTCCATCATATTCTGATTGTGTGTATTACGCATGTTTTTAATCTAAAAATCTGATATTTTATAGCTGTATATCTTTATTCGACATATATTAAGCTATAATGCCTTTACAAAATGATTCATAATGAATTTGCCTTTATCACTTACTGGTAAATAAATGCAAATGCGTCTCAGTCAATACAAAATGTTTGTATTTAATTCACAATTGCGCTTGGGAGATATACTGCACACGACAAATGCTTTCATGATGATATTTACCTCATACTTTTAATTGACGAAGTAGAGTCCCTACCTAGTGAGCAGACAGGCATATAAAACTGTTTTAATCGCTGTTTAGAGACCTGAAATACGATACTGTGAACACGTTGTGCGTTTAGGTTGATAAACTATAGTTACTCGTTAAATAACAGATGTTTAAATCCAGAGTGTCATATTGTGAAAAACATTTGAAATGAGTTCTGATGATTGTTCATTCACAAATGATGACAGTTGGCAAAGCACTCATGGATCACCTGGTCCACTGCTAGTAGAGGGATATTGAAAGCAGAGTGTTTACTGCTGATCGTCTGCGTTCTCCGGAAATCCCCGTGCCCTATTTTTTCTTCCTGCTGTTTGTTATGAAGAAAAAAGAAACCATTAATACGCCGAGGACAGTATTAATCAGTCGGGTTTAAGGATTGGCAGGAACATTTTAAATAAGGTTGCGCGTCGCAGAAATATGGATAGAAACTTTCAATGCTTACACATGCATACGTCAAACGATTCCGACAAACGGATGGAACTGGATGAGTGCAATGACTTCTTCAGGGAACGGTATGTTCCAAACACAACCATCAACGCGATTTTCTTGTTGTTTGGGATTGTTGGAAATATACTGGTCATTTACGTATACAGAAGGAAAGTTCGAAAGAGACGTGAAGATCATTATTTTATTGTTGTTTTGGCGGCAATTGATTTCATTCACTGTATTTTTTCATCCAATCTAGTCTTCATGAAAAATTCCAATCCTCTGAAATACCCAGACGATGTTAGCTGTAAGATATTACTTTTCTGCACTAACCTGTTTTTCATATTGTCGTTGTTAGTGTTAGTCGTTATCTGCATTCATAGATACCGAAAAATCTGTCACCCACTTCGAACTCAGATGAACAAAAGAATGAAGGAATGGGCTTTGGCTGGAGTAATCCTTGCTTCGTTAGTTCTGGCTTTACCGAAAGTGGTCTACTTCAAAGTGCGGACGATTGAAGTTGAAACAAATTTGTTTGCAAATGTATGTGGGCCGGATTTTTCCATGTTTGGAGCAAAAGAGTTGGTTAAAGGATCCACAATATTTTTAATTGTGATGTCACTTGTTCTCATTTTGACCATGGGGATTTTATATGGCTGTGTGGGACATGTGATTTACAGACAAACCAAACATTTTAAAGAAATGAAGGATCAAAGCACAAGACTGAAGCTCCTCTTTGGTAATTTATCTGAAAATGGAGAGAAAAACGTGCAAGTGGTCGATAATGACGTGGACCAAAACCATGTAAACAGCGATCATTCGATTCATCCTCCTCTGAAAGTAATGATATCGGACACTAATTCAAGTAATTCTTCGAAAGAAATAAATAAATCGGCTACCTTGAAATCTAACACGAGTACTTTATCTCATCGAAAGCGCTCGTTGGCAAATTCTCTAAGCAACAGTGCTAAGGCGCATAAATCAAGCATAATGTTCATTGTGATCACAATTGTGACAATCATATCCTTTATTCCTACGTGGATTTTTGTGCTGTTCGATTCTAGTAATCCTGGTAGGTGGTTTAATGTTTCCAACACGGAACTACAGCTATTTCTGTTCCTGAGATGCTTGCATGCTGTTGGATATACGGCTAATCCTGTGATTTACGCTTACTATGACAGATCGTTCAGAAGAGAAATAAAAGCAATGGTGAAATGTAGAAGTTCACCTCTGAAGAGAGGTTTATCAAGTATGTCTTAGAACTGAAGGAGAGTTGTAGGTTCCTCAAATGAAGGTCATCAAAAGTATCTTTCAGTGACAGTTGTACTGTGTATATTTATTTTTTTTACCATGCGCTGATTTCTTTTACTAAGTACATGTGTTCTAGCTGAGTACAGCTCTGAATGTTTTTTCTCAACTATCACGCTCAAATATTTGTGTGTCTTAAACATCACATATTACGCATTTTAAAAGAGATTTAAGATAACAGTTTGTTTTAAATTATGCATATATTTGCCACCAGCTGACCTATTAAGATAAATTTAACCATACTATGACGCAGCGGCAGTCCAGATTTGTTAATATCGTAAATGTGATTTTATTTTTATTGCAAATTTCAGACGTGTCTCACGTGAAGAGTCATTGACATACACGTATTTTAAAAAAACAACAACATTCAGCTTTTGCTATACACTGACACAAAAGTGCATTCGCATTAGATTCAGAAATTTAAAGAGGTGTAACTTCCTTAGTCTCCACGGTTGGTCGTCCCGATATCATATCCTGACCTACATCTACGTATTTACGAGTCATGTCTAGTATAAGTTATGACATCAGTTACCAATATCGCCTAAAGTAATGTACATGTACCCTTTCGTTGTAACTATCGTTGATATCATCGTTTATGTTTCCAATAAATAATGCCACACAACCGCGAATTTTTTGGGAACATTTTTAAAAAATATATAGTTACATGTAAGTGCGCAATTTCATGCAGATTATGATTGCAAAGATTTTGTTCTCCACCGAATTCTTTCTCTCCCTAACGTTTTCAATCGTCCCAGTTAAAATGATTAATTGTAAGAAAAGTTTCTGTCGTCAGCTCTCTCTGGACCACTTCCGTAACAATGACTTGTTTCTGTACAAGTTTGCAACTTGTATATGTACATGTAACTCTCGAGGAAAGTGAGACGAGGGATGGAAAATGCACGTTTTAATATTGTATTTCACAATGAATATGTTGAAAGTCAGTCCATGTACGGCAACCAAACGAGCACGTTATCTAAATTCACAGTTCAAATACTTTTACAACTAGGAGTTTCCCTAGAAAAGAAAATCATAACATGTCTGCAAATTACTTCATTTTTACTGCACCATTTATTTCAAGTTGGTCATTAGAAATGCGATGTAATATTACGGACAATATGGTACTCATTTATAGCTACGCAATGTACAGTGGGTAGTCGAATGGAACACTTGTCATCCTCAACAGCAGCGAACACAATGTGTCTGGACGTTGATAGGACTTATCCCAGTCATGTTGTGCATACTGTGTATAGTTAAGTTCTGAATCCCATGCGTGGGCATACCAGTATCTGCAACACAGCAGAAAAACTACAGTAGTGGTGGACCAGACAAAATAAACGTGACGCATCATATTTTATGAATGTGATAGTTTCACTGATTTTTTTTTTTTTTTTAGATATAAATACTTAAGTGGTATGTTAGTAAGTGTCTTTCATTAGTTTGTGTTCGAATCGTGTATGTTTACCGGTGAAGTAACATGTCTTTCAGTAGTTAGTGATCCAATCGTGTATGCATATACTGGTAACCTTAAGGAAATATGCGTGCTGTTTTATATACAATTCACTGTGAAATACACCACTAACATTAATGTCTAATCTGTGAAATTCAATTAAATATCTATGCTTCTCTTTCAATATCTCTTTAAGGTTCCACATAAGTCAGACTAGTTGCATTCTTCTATTTCTAGTCCAACTTTATAAAATTACGTTGTACACGAGAAAATGTTTTGTCTTCATTTCGTAAACAGAAAATGCCACCTGTCATTTAGTTCGATTCTGATGTCGTATCTTCTAATCATTGAGAATTGTATCAAAATTACAGTTTTTGATAAATAGAACGGTTTGTCCAGATGTTTTAAGACACAAAATCTCCTTAATACCTTCTTGAGTGGAGGGCAAGACCATGAAAGTAGTAAATAGATTATTAGTACATTCAATTCTAAATATTTACTTTAATAAATCATGCTTGACATGACCTATTCTGATTTTTAATGAACATTTTTCCAAACATCATTTTCCTTTAAGCATCTAGAACAACTGTTATATCAGAAAATGGAAGGATCCTTCTTAATTGCATGCAAATCTACAAACAAAAATTTAAGCCGTTTAGTTGGTGTATATGTTATGCATTGTGACAAGACAAAGCATCCCATATATGATAGAACATTTTGTGGTGAAAATTTGTCTAGTAGAACCAGAATCCTATACGAAATTGTGAAAGTCGTAAACGAATCAATGAAATTTTTATCATTGTGAGAATTTGCATTAAAAACCACTTGTGCGTGCCCCCAAACTTCAAATATATTTCAAACAACATCTGCTGGTGACGTTCACGAACAATTCATGTGTCTCTTAATGACCCTTTAGGGAAATGTCATCAACTTTATACTCATAAATACTTTCAATGTGATAATGTTTTGGTGTTCAATACAATCGAATGCAACTTTAGATTGTTTGGAACTGCACTGGGTCAGCAGACCTCCGTTTGAGACTTGCTCACCTGTTGTTGAAGCTAATCTTTAATAAAGGGCACTAATTAATTTGTTTTATTTTTAAATTTTAATTGTGAAGATGTGTGGTTGATTTTTATGACATATAATTACAAATTGTGATATTTGTTTGGTTATTGAATTGTTGCTGTGTAAGCCCAATGGTGAATTAAGAATATTGTTAGACTGCGCTGTCCATTAATGGCTTCCACAGCAATGCCCTGAAGGAATACTCACTTTCCCTGTGGAAATTACTCTTTCATAATTTATTTCAATTGCCTAAAATTGGGTCAAGGTCGTTCCTTGCTAATAGAACCCTTGTATGAATCGTCGGACAAGGTCAGGCAGAGGATCTACAAATCTGAACGTATTTCAGGCTCGAAGTGCCTCTGTATAGCAAGTAAAATTAACACTGATTAAAACAGAATGCTTTGTTATACATGCAGTTTAAGAATGTTCTATTCTCAATTTTTACACAAGTTGGGTTTCATCACCTGCCATTGGCACCAAGTATTAACGTGAAAAAGAAAACCAATGCACGTGTAATTACAATATTCTAACAAGTCTAGCTCAATTATGAAGTGAAGAATGCTCGCTCTAAACAATTATACTATTATTTATTCATGTACACGTTGTCTGTACGAGTATGCTTACTTTTCTGATTATATTAGCTATTTAAATCATACATTTTTATGTCATTTCTCTTTGACCAAAACATCGCTCATGTTGACACAATTAGAAATGTTTGTTGTTTTCTTGAAGACTGTAAATTGTTGCTTGATTTATGAATTTATATAACATTTTGTATAATTATATTTTATTCTATTTTTAAAAAAAAAAGAACAATCAATGCTCGCATGAAAAATGTACTGCCTCTTTGTTACAATAAAATTGATAGCACTGCCAACATTTATTCAATTTTAAGTTTATAGTATGGTCAAAAGCATTGGTTTTGAGAAAGAAAACTGCTAACAGAGATGGGAATGGTGAAAACATATGCAGAATAGGACCACTACATTTTTACAGAAGCTGCATATTTCGTTGGATCTCAGCACGAGAGTATAAGATATGTACACAAACAGCTGACTTGTATGATATCACTGTGTATGTATACAGTGTTCTATTTTAAAATCTCATTTTAGGGATATGAAGTTAGAGTTCTCAATATAAGAATAAGCTGTTGACGTGATAGTTTGGCGGAGAGTTGTTCATGTTTTTCGTAAAAGGAGTCAGTTGTTTCCTGCCGGAAAATGTCTGCGTCGTGCATTTCGTCACACAATACGTGTTTGTGTAACTAGAAGAAGAATGCTGGCTTGATTCATACAGAAATAGCAGTGAATGAGTCTCTTCAGCTATAGGTGAATTCAAATAAAATCATTTAGATTGTTTAAAACTTCACTTATCACCATAACAAACTATAGGTACCCTTTGGGGGAACATAATAAATCAATCAAGCAGCGTTTACAGCTGTTACACTGCATCCATTTTAGCTGAAGATCAACTTGGTCTCAACCAAAATTCAAGTTTCACATATTGTATTTGAATTCTTATCACTCTGCAGAACAAGTAGAGGAACATCTGTGTCAAGTTTGGCGACATACCACGCTTATCGCCAATCGATTGGCTTATCACGTGCAATCGTTCTGGGGTGGGGTAAACGGCGACCAAACTTTCGGATAGATTATTCGATTGGATGACGGAATTAGCGCTATATTGCTTCACTGCCAAAGGCGCTAAATTATACTTGGACCGCTAAATATAGTACATTAACAAACAAGATCAAATCGGCCGCTAAAATGTTTAGAAATTCTAAACTATTTTCAAGAAAACACACAGAAATTGTAATATGAAATGTTTTATTTTAAAATTGGAAACAAAAGGAACAATTTAAGGATACTTGCTTGGTACATTAAAAAAAGTGAATGCATGGATTGATATATAATATTCGAATTAGTTCGAGTAAATAAGTACAAATCAAAAAATGTGGGTGGGTGGGGGGGTGTGTGTGTTCAAAAGTCGAAATATGCAACCCCTCCCCTTATAACTCTATACAAATTTTACCCACTGTTTTTGGACGTAATTGAGAAATCGTGGAATAAATTACATTCCATGCGGTAATTTGTATTCATTTTACGTTTTAAAAATCATCTCTTTAGTTTTCATTTCTATGCAAGGTGAAGATAACGAACAGTGATCAATCTCATAACTCCTATAAGCAATACAAAATAGATAGTTGGGCAAACACGGACCCATGGACACACCAGAGGTGGGATCAGGTGCCTAGGAGGAGTAAGCATCCCCTGTTGACCAGTCACACCCGCCGTGAGCCCGATATCCTGATCAGGTAAACGGAGTTTTCCGCAGTCAAAATCAGTGTGCCAAGAATGGCTTAACAATCGGTATGAAACACGTCAGACAGCATTTGACCCAATGCGAGGTTGTATTGACGAACTAGATCGTTATAACGACCATATAATTTGCGAAATGCTGACTTCAATCGAGACTGTTGAAACCCCTGTACCATCAACTTGTTTGTCAGTAGCTTACCTCGATTTTAATTTTTTTTAAAAGTGGACGTATGCACTCCTGTTGCGATTTACCTACAATAAATAAGGATAACTAGAAGGCCCGGGATGATTTACCTACAATAAATAAGGATAACTAGAAGGCCCGGGCTGATTTACCTACAATAAATAAGGATAACTAGAAGGCCCGGGCTTATTTACCTACAACAAATAAGGATAACTAGAAGACCCGGGCTGATTTACCTACAATGAATAAGGATAATTAGATGGCCCGGGCTGATTTACCTACAATAAATAAGGATAACTAGAAGGCCCGGGCTGATTTACCTACAATAAATAAGGATAGCTAGAAGGCCCGGGCTGATTTACCTACAATGAATAAGGATAACTAGATGGCCCGGGCTGATTTACCTACAATAAATAAGGATAACTAGAAGGCCCGGGCTGATTTACCTACAATAAATAAGGATAACTAGAAGGCCCGGGCTGATTTACCTACAATAAATAAGGATAACTAGAAGGCCCGGGCTGATTTACCTACAATAAATAAGGATAACTAGATAGCCCGGGTTGATTTACTTACAATAGATAAGGATAACTAGAAGGCCCGGGCTGGATTCTCAATCCCGGCGACGGTAGGGATATAGTGTTTACAGGGAAACCAGATAATTCTTTATAAAACTTCTTTTTGATTAAAAATACATACGAACAAAAAACAAAAAGACTGCACAGCCGACACAATATTTTCTTGTCTTTGCCAAAAAAAACCCCAAACAAACCCTAGAAACAATAGTGGACATTCTTTGGGAATGAACTCTTTCAAGAAAATAGTTGAAAGAAAGAGAGTTCTTTGATTCTCGTTCACAAACGATAACTATACCAGACTTCCCCGGATACAAAGACCTGTACAAAATATTCATTGTCTATGGCTGAAACAGTCACATAAGAAGTTATATAAAGTACAAGAAATTTTAATCGAGATTTTCACACCTTGAAATATTTTATCAACACAAAAAAAACCATTTATACAAAAACAGTGAAAATAAAGAAAAGATAAAACAACCAACGGAACAAATGGTATAAGTTTCTCTCTCGTTATATATAATTATAGGCCTTGCAAGCGTTAAGAATATGCATACGTGTATACATGTATAATCTAGACTGGGTCGAAAATGTTATCCATTCTAGATTCAGTACAAAGTTATGACATATCACAAACATCTTAATAATATGACAACCATTGTTTTATTTTTAATGATATGGAGAGGATTAGATGCTAACACCCTAACCCCCGAGGGCTCGTCAGATGTCCAAGCATAGTTTAAAAAAATACATATATAATGTAAAAGCTTCGAGTAATGGAATGTAGGGGAATCAGTAGATCAAAGAGACAGACAGACAATATACATCAGTACAATTCTGGATCTGTTCAATTAAGTAAAACGTCTTCACATGATTGTCATTTATTATGGGCGGATCCAATATTTAAGTTTAAAGGGGCTTGGAAAAAGTCCCAGAGACAGAGGGTCTGGGGCCACCTTTAGGCCCCCAATGGGTCGGTTGGAACCCAGGGGGTGAAGTCCCTGAAGTTTCCGTGTTTTATGTATTCTGATTAATAAACACAAACCATTCTCAAAAGCGGAAACTACAGGAAATTTACATAATTCAACAAATTTATTGATCCAAGATTTTTCACTAAATGCTGAGACATTTTCTACAGGCCAGTAGCTAGTCCCTGGGAGTCGGGCTATTCAGTTTTGATAAAGACTGCTACATAATAAAGCCTACATTGTACAAGAATAAATTTATTTTGTTCATTTTCGTCAGTATTACTGTTTTTTCTTGACTTCGTCGATGTAAATGTTTTAGTACCAAGATCTCTTGAGGCTCGCATACTACACTTTTAAGGTATTTTTATAACGTACCCACCGTGAGCCCTTCGTCTTGATCAGATAACGGACCAATCCGTAGCCAAATTCAACATGAAAAAGAATGGCCTACCTTAGTATAAAACACATCAGACATGTATTTGACCTAACGACAGACCGTATTTTCAAACAATTATCATTATAGAGCAGCCATAGCATTCAATCAAGGCTGACTTTACGTGAGGCTATTGATTGATCATAAGCGGAACATGTTCCCGCATATAGAATAAGTTGGGAGGCAAAAACACCGCATGCAGGTGATAATGAAATATTGATAAATAAATATGGGAAATTGATGATGAAGAAACTGAAGGCATCCCGTTTGTGATAAAGTTGAGTTGTTGATGTTTACACTAATTGATGATGATTGAAAATCAAAACTTCTGATTTTTCTACACATTCCTATTCAATTTTTGTACAACTTTGGACCCATTGTTCCACCCTTAATTGTAACAGTTTGACATTAATTATCTACATTAACTGATGTTGCATAGAAGTTTTGTGATTTCTAACACATACACTTCAGAGAATATTTGAAAACGGCCTGCATTTCTTATACATCTCCTCTTAGAAAATTAAGGAGACACGGTGTATAACAATATACGCCTACAATTTAAAATGATGTCTAATTAAATTATACAGCGCAGCGGAGGTACTTAAAACCAAATTACGTACAGTGAATATATAAGTTCTCCTCTTAACATTCTCCACATTACTTTTTAATGTACTTAGTATCAAGATGTTCGGATGTTCTTTGGGGGAAATATTCAAACATTTCGTATGAGGTACAGGTTAAATATAACATGAAAATCCAATGGCAATTACAACAGTTTGAACTTTATTGCCTTGGTGGATCTTAAAAATACTTGATCTTATCTCAAGCTTCTTACAGGTATTGTCTGTTTAGTGACAAGTAGAAATATCAATTTGTCATACATACATGTATGTACAATACACCCTCGGAACAAAGACCTCCACTTCTGTTCACAAAAGCTGAACATTCATACATTTTGAATGGGAATAAGTTTACATGTACAGCTACACAATGGAGTAAATTTTCATTGGCACTATTGAAAATTTACGTCATCAAAAACCGTCATACTTTTTAATGATAGCTCAATATCACACCCCATCGCGTACCACAAAAACCAAGGCCCCGTATCACAGCAGGTGTGACACAATAAAGACCCCTCCCTGCTCAATGGCCATAAGCGCCGAGCATAGACCTAAATTTTGCAGTCTTTCGCTGGCAATGGTGACATCTCTATATGAGTGAAACATTCTTGAGCGGGACGTTAAACAATATAAAATCAATCAATCAAATCGAGTTCACAAAAAGGCCTATACTACATGTAGTATCTGTTTTGTTTAGATTCGTCTGGTGATGAACCCTAATAGGAATAAGAAAGTCAAAAACTCGTATTTCATAAAAAAGAAAATACATCTATTCAGTTAAGTTACAAAACTTCGGCTTGGTATAAGTATGTCTTTGTTTGCTTTCATCTAACTTTAAATAACTCTACTCGACAAACGTCACAGATGAATGGGGCTTTGACTATATCACCACAAAAATATCAAACAAAATTACAGTGATGCATATCGTGATAATATTTTCCTGTTTCTCAATACAGGAGATAATTTCCCTCGTAAAATTCACCAGTATATCAGTGTTCTATTTTAATACAATGCCATATAGTGTGATACAAATGATAAGATATAATACATGTACAATACCTCTTTATTATATTATATAAATTTGACCCTTCGTCTCATAATATGACATAATTTCTTTGAAAAATCGGATTCAACGCTATAAAGGGCGCTGGCGTAATCTTTTCTTTGTAGCTTGTTGAGAAAATTCACCATCTCAAGGAAGACGGGTATTAAGCATTCCTACATGCACTGTGCAAGTTTTACCAAGGTAGTTCTCATGTTTACTGGTGAATACAACTTAATTTTAAAGCTGAACCTGCTATAAAAAAAATATAACCATACAGAACAAATTTAGTCACTTAAGATAACGAAGGGTGGTAGTAAATATCCCCAGAAATAATTTCCATGCTACTTAGGTTAGTTCTACAGTTACTTGAGAATGTGAAAAAGTCTTTAAAAACCTTTACCAACTGTTTCCTCTGTTCAGTCTTCAGGTAAATATAGGTCACACCCAGCATAAGAAAGAAGCATGGTATGTAAAACATTTACATGTGTAACTTTGAGAACCTCCAGTTACCTTGGAAAGTAACCAAGTTCAAAACATTAACCTTCTACAAACACAATCCAGACAGCATCTGAATCCCGTGGACCAAACTCAAAATATCCAACGAGAATCGTTCCGTATATTCCCAGATATAACTTCCAAGCAGATCTGGTCCCAGTAAGGCCTATAGAAGAAGCAGTCTATGCATTAGACGTAAAACCCGAGCGCCAACGCGTTGAGTGGGACATAACCTTTCTTGTTATTTTTACTGTTTCAACATATAATATAAGGAATATCGAAACACATGATTGTAGGGTGAACATATTACAGGCAGTTCTAAGGTGTGATTGACGGTTCTAGGTATGACAAACAGTTATAGGTGTGATTGACAGTTCTAAGGTGTGATTGACAGTTCTAGGTATGACAGACAGTTATAGGTGTGATTGACGGTTCTAGATATGACTGACAGTTATAGGTGTGACAGACAGTTCTATGTGTGACAGACAGTTCTAAGTGAGACAGACAGTTCTAAGGTGTGATTGACATATGCAGTTCTAGGTATGACAGATTGTTATAGGTGTGATTGACAGTTCTAGGTATGACATACAGTTATAGGTGTGATTGACAGTTCTAGGTGTGACAGACAGTTCTATGTGTGACAGACAGTTCTAAGTGAGACAGACAGTATGACAGATTGTTATAGGTGTGATTGACAGTTCTAGGTATGACAGATTGTTCTAAGGTGTGATTGACAATTCTACCAGGTAAATGTGACATACAGTTCTAGGATGTGATTGACAGTTCTAGGTGTGGCAGACATTTCTATAGAGGGCGGATAATTCTGGAATGTGGCAGACAGTTCTAAGGTACATGTAATTGACAGTTCTAGGTGTGGCAAACGGTTCTAGAGTGTTCCAGTTACTTCTAGGTTGAGACTGACAGTTTTAGGGTGTGATTGACAGTTCTAGGTGTGGCATAAAGTTCTAGGGTGTGACAGACATTTCTAAAGTGTGATTGACAGTTCTAGGATGAAACTGACAGTTTAGGGTGTGATTGACAGTTCTAGGGTGAGACTGGCATTTCTAAGGTATTGTAAATAGTTTGTGCACGAAACAGACATTTCTAGAGTGTACCAGACAGTTCTTGGATGACAGATCTAGCGTACGGCAGACAATTCTAGAATGTGACAAGAAGTTCTAAGGTATGGCAGGAAGTTCTTGAATGTGACAGATAAAAAAAACCCACTCAGAATTGTTACTGGTTTCGTATATACTCATGTATAACACCATTTGTGTTCCTGTGAATAACAAAGCTGAAGTTTTAGGTCCATTTGATAAATGATATACATAAGATGTGCTCTGTCTATATAGATACAACAAAGAAAAATAAAAGACGTCGGATGTTTAATAGTAACAAACATCTTTATAAAACGTCTCTCACATATAGAAGGCTAGAATTTGCAAAATGCAAACGTCCTTGGTCATTCTATTACTCCATAGAATACTTAACATTGGAAATCTTTCATTTGGTAACTCTATAAATGATATTTTGCATACAACACAGTGCTTGATAATTTGTATCAAGAAATTTTGCATATATACCATGGAAACCATTCCTTTGCATTCAAATTATGATTGATTGTATAGTGTTTAACGTCCCTCTCGAGAATATATCTCTCATATGGAGACGTTACCATTGCCGGTAAAGGGCAGCAAAATTTAGGTCTATGCTCGGCGCTTACGGCCTTTGAGCAGGGATGGATCTTTATCGTGCCACACCTGCTGTGACACGGAATCTGATCGGTTTTTTGCGGTCTCATCCGAAGGACCGCCCCATTTAATCGCCTCTTAATCAGTGGGTAATCCACATCACGACAATATTTATAAGCATTGTTGTATAGACAAAGCTAACAGTTACTGTTGTCTGTGATGCAATAACAATTTGAAATCTATTACCGAAAAAAGTTTTATAGTCCATAATCATCCTGACTATTCAAATGCTTTATTAAGAGCTTAGCGTGAAAGAATTTCATTACGTGCCGTTGTCATGGCACGATCATTAATATGGGCATGAAGTTCTGTCAATAGAAATATAAAAAAAAACCTGTTAAACATTCAAGGTATATAATCTTTTGAAGTTTTTTTTTAAATCGTTAAGCACATTCGTTACACAAACAGCTTGAAATAAACAATTTAGATACTAGAATTTCTAGCAAGATAAACGTATCCACTAAAATCAATTGAAAGACAAGAGGTACATGGACCACATCGCTCACCGGAGTTAATATATTTTCCATTACCAAACATAAAATTCCAAGTATGACCCATCTTCCCCTGTAATACCACCCTGAACCCGAGGGACATCGCGTGAACTCGCTGTAATCTACATTTCATGAGGATTGATCTGTTATATCAATTTTACAAATTGACCCCTTATGGTTGTTCAGAACTATGGAGCGCCAAATTAAGATAAACTCAAATAATTGAAGATGTCTTCAATTATTCGAAGATATCATCAATTCAATTATTGTTCTCTTTAATTGAATTAATTCGCGTATCAAATCAATTATTGCTCTCATCAAATGATTGATGCGCGCTTCAATTCAATTATTACTCTCATCAATTGAATTAATGCGCGCATCAATTGAGTTAATGAGAGCAATAATTGATTTAATGCGTGCATCAATGCAATTATAGTTCTCTTCAATTCAATTAATGAGAGCAATAATAGATTTGATGCGCGCATTAATTCAATTATTGCTCTATTCAATTCATTTGATGAGAGCATTAATTTAGTAGAAATATTGCTCGCAATAATTAATCTAGAGCTCGGTATAAATAATTTGATGATCTCTTTCATTCAATTGAAGATATCTTTAAATCATTTACAATGCTTTTGTATAAGGAATTAATGCGCGCATCAATTCTTTTAAAGAGAGCAACAATTCAATTAAAGATATCATTAATTCAATTGTGGATATGTTGAATTGAAGATACATGTATCTTTAATTATATAGTTGCCCTCTCTCAAAGAATTATTGCTCTCTTCAAATGAATTAAAGATATCATTAATTCAATTGAAGAGAGCAATAATTGAATTAATGCGCGCATTAAATCAATTATTGCTCTCATCAAATGAATTAATGCGCGCATCAATTCAATTATTGCTCTCATCAATTGATTTAATGCGCGTATTATATCAATTATTGCTCTCTTCAATTGAATTGTAGCGCGCATCAATTCAATTGTTGATATCATTAATTTATTTGAAGAGATCATTAATTCAATTAAAGCGCGCATCAATTCAGCTGAAGAATTAAAGCTATTATCAATTCAATTAATGTGCGCAATAATTCAGAATTGAAGATATCATTAATTATTTGAAGAAATCTTTAATTAAATTGTTGCGCGCATCAAATAAAATTATCAAATAAAATTATTTGAGTTTATGTTAATTTGGCGCTCCATACAGAAGGTTTATCAAAGACTTTTCCAATGTTGATGCACTCTTTGATTAACCTTTAAACCCTTATTTGTAACCCCACAGTGTGAACATACCATACTTACACTACATGAGCATGCATGCATATTGAATTTATGAATTGTGACTTCGTGCATGGTTATTGAAAAGATGTTCAAACAAACTCCATATTGCAGTCCATTCTGGTCCCCGTACTCATAGTTTGAACAAGTTCATATGATGAATCTTGCATATAGCTTTCAAACTGGTTCTTGAGAAAATTTTCAAACACACTATCTATTTTGTTTTTCGTCTTAATCATCTCCTTGGAAGGGGACATTGTTTTTCATTTGAACAACCTTGAATTCCCATTACCCGATTACCTGGGTATGCTCTATGGTACGTTTGGTTTAAATTCGACTTTTCTTGAGAAAACTAAAATATGAAAAGTTTACGGATGAAGACCCACAAACAATGGTCAAATTTCGGTCAGAAAAACTTATTTCCACTTTCAGCTCAGGTGATTCTTACAAAATATTCTTATTTGTATATCATACTTCACTTCTTCTCACAAATCTCTCTCTCTCTACTATATCTATCTATTTATCTATCTATCTATATATCTATATCTTTCATTTTCCAACGTACATTGTATCCTGACCGAATTCAAAATATTTCTTGAAAATCACACGATTTAATATGAAATGATAAATAACTTATAAAAAATAACGATAGGTGAATTTTAATTTGATATCCAGGTTTGATTTTTTGCTTTGAATGTTAGACAATATTTTTATGACAATAAACAATGACATAAACGATGAACAACGTTTTAGCATGAACACATAGCATGCATTTCTCTTTATTTACTTTATGAGTCACAATTATCGATAAAAATCTCATCAGGGACATTATGCAATGCGCTAGAGTTTTCAGAATCAGTCTGGAAGTTGTGAATTCAGTTCTTTCATTACCACTGCAATTCACATAAGTCAGGATAGGGTAGCAAACATTACGTAATCCACGGCATTCATGATTGATACGAATCATCCCCACATGCATGTCTCATCCGTAATGGTGGAGGGCTGTACTAATAAAAACAGCAACACATCAATCTTTAGTACTAGATCAACGTATCCGATGACGCATCACCACAATTCGAATACGAAACGCAATATGAGCGCAAATTATGATCTTACATTGTATTTAAATAAAATACCCAATGGTCCCAGCGAAGGCTGCACTCATAAATCTAAATACATTTTAAATAAAAGAATCTCAACAACCACAATGGAATTCTTCTAGACGGACAATCGATTTCGTCTAGATAAGAATGTGTCCATATTCGCTATTACTATAGTTGCTTTAGTATTCTGGGTTCGTTTAAATTCGTTAATCAGATTTAAATTTGCCAATTAAGGATGAAAATGAAATGGGTGAAATCAAAATAAGAACGATTTTTTTCGATATGCAGTATGTGAAGATTTTGTATATTAAATTCTACATTGACGTTCCCTTACCTAAAAGCCAAATTCAAAACATTCATACAACATATTCAATGTACATGTAAATCAATGTAATCTTTTCCTCTGCGTAGATAAGAGGACATACGGATTTCGATTGAGTTTTGACATTAAATCAATCTCCCATGTCTCCTACACGTAACTACAAATCCAAGATCAGCATTTTAAACTAAGTCCACCGGTCTCTCGAGAGCGTCAGAAATTACAACCACTCACTGAAATCAACACCAGCTATCTTAAATCAATTTCATGATTAATTCCCGAAAATAACTACAGTGTGCGTCTGTGACAAATATTGTGGTAAAACGTTAAGCTAGTCTTTATGTGCCTCTCGACTTCTCTAAAGAGAATATAGTCTTTATGTCGAAAGAAAAAAAAGATCAGTCATAAACAAAGGCAACCAATATATTTAATCTTAACTACTACAACATCTTTACCATGAAAAAGTGAAGATATCGAACAGTGACCAATCTAGTAAATTTATGAAGAATACAAAATTGAAAACGGGGCAAACACGGATACACCAGAGGTGGGATCAGGTACCTAGGAGGAGTACGTATCCCTTGTTGTATAGGAACATCTATCATGAGCCTTATATCTTGATTACTTATTTTTACTTGGCATATAGAACTTCTGGGACAGAGAGGAACAAATTTCGATCACATCTGCCCACTGAAGTATAAAAAGTTGAAAACAAAAGGCCCATGGGTCACATCACTCACCTGAGTCACCTTGGGCCTCATATTGTGATTTTGAGGGTTTTTTTTGCAATGTTTATCCCCATGAAAAACTTCGACCACACATTGTGTTCCCTACCTAACCCCAAAAGACCATTACATAACCATAAGACAAGATCAAAAATCATTTTATGATATGTCAGGTCCTGCCATAAGGAATATATATACAAAATATAAAAGCCCTACCTTAAACAGTTCAGGAGATACTACAAAAGTTGACTTCTCGTTTGTAAAAGTAGATCAACATTCAAGGTCAAGGTTACATTGTCAAAAATTGTGCTAAAAATCGCTAAAACGCATCAAAGATACGTATGGCCGAGTTGCAGTTTGGAAAATTATGCATGCTTGCATTCACGAAGTAAAAACATGCACGTATTTAATATAGTTTATAAGTATGAAGCTTTGAATGGCCGCAATAGGTATTTAGTGTGATAATGACCTTGACCTTTAGCCTTTGGATTCAACATGAATCTTGAATGTCATCAGAATTTGAAGTCCGATAAACATGCATGCACCAGCAAGTACATGTATAAAAGTTAGAAGCAAGCTCAAATCTACAGTACAGCTGTATATAGTGAAAAAGAGACCCTGACCTTTAACATTTTGACCTCAAAATAAATAGGAACCTTCCTCTTTTGGATGTGATCAAAATATGGAAGTCTGACAAAGATGCACCAAATAGTATGAAAGTTAGAGACCGGACAAGCTCAAATCTATGGCATTTAGTGACAACATGACCTTGACCTTTGCCCCCAAAATAAATAGGAACCTTCCTCTTTTGGATGTGATCATGTTATGTAAGTTTCACAAAGATGCCCCTAGTAATATGAAAGTTAAGACACCAGACAAGCTCAAATCTATGACATTTAGTGACCTTGACCTTTGGACCTCAAAATAAATAGGAACCTTCCTCTTTTGGATGTGATCATGTTATGTAAGTATCACAAAGATGCCCCTAGTAGTATGAAAGTTAGAGACCGAACAAGCTCAAATCTATGGCATTTAATGACAAAGTGACTTTGACCTCTGACCTTTTGACCTCAAAATATATAGGAACCTTCCTCTTTTGAATGTGATCATGTTATGTAAGTTTCACAAAGATGCCCCTAGTAGTATGAAAGTTAGAGACCGGACAAGCTCAAATCTATGTCATTTAGTGACAAAGTGACTCTGACCTCAAAATATATAGGAACCTTATCTTTTGGATATGATCATGTTATGTAAGTCTCACAAAGATGCATCAAAAACGTATGAAAGTTAGAGACCGGACAAGCTAATTGTGTACGCCGCCCACCCACCTGTCCACCCATCCTTTGCCAATTTAAAAGCAGATATTTGCTACGAAACTCGACTAACAAAGGTCTTGTGACAAGTAATACATACATGGAATATGAAAGATGTATAACACACCATTCAAAAGTTAAAGTTTTGATTGGGTCAAATCCAATGTAGAGATCACAAGGTCAAACATCATGGTATCAAATGAAATTTCTTTTGCCATAAGGAATCTATACACAAAATATAAAAGCATTACCTTAAATGTTTCTGGAGATTTTGCCTGGATTAGGTTTTCTTAAAAGTAGTTCAAACTCAAAGGCCAAGGATACAAGGTTAAAAACTTTGGTACCAAAAGAAAGGTATTGTCATAAGGAATGCACAGACGAGAAGATGATATTTCCAATAATATTCCAATCAAAGATTTTGTCCTTTATTGTGACCCCTTCCTGCCCTCAGGGGCTATGATTTGAAGAAAATTGAATCTACACTATGTCAGGAAACTTTCATGCAAATTTCAACTGTTTTGTCCCAGTGGTTCTTGAGAGGGAGATTTTTGCATGCTTTGTGGCAAGTAAAGTTTGGCTGAAATTAACCCTGTAGTTAAAAAGAAAGCAGTCGAAAATATTAAAAGTTTACAGACAGATGAATGTTGGACAATAAGTGATCAGAAAAGCTCAATTGAGCTTTCAGTTCAGGTGAGCTAATGATGAAAAATATGATATGCAACTTCAATACTTATAAAGGAAGTGTTCAATATTTAATTAATAAGGAAACACTTAAATTACACATTAATGTATGTTTTTACTGGTGTATAATCATTGATATATTTTTGCATTTCATAGCCTAAACATAATTATTCAGGCTTGCAATATCTATAATAGGACAAAAGTACACCTGGAGTAATCGTTCATGAAATATATTCTTTTAACAAGAGAAGACTTTCTTTTAATGTTGGAGCACTTGGTAGAGCTACATTTTTTTTTTGCATGTCCTTAACCCTACTAATGTTTTCTCTTTTTAAAGTAATCTAATTTTCTATTATTTCTGATACACCAACACTTAATTAATTAGCATTTATTCATCAATCTACACTTAGTCATAAAAGAATCATATATTTTTCCTGCCTACAAGGAATCGATATGCTTTTATAATATGAACAGTGATCAATCTCATAACTCCTATAAGGAATACAAAATAGATAGTTGGACAAACAGGGACCCCTGGATATACTAGATTAGGTGCCTAGGAGGAGAAAGCATTCCTATATAAGTGGGTATCCATATAGGGAATTTCTCTGTGCTTTATATATATATATATAGATATAGATAGATAGAGAGATAACACACTAAAATTGACCAACCACAAGTTCAGTCTTGACTCACATTGAAAACAGACATTTTTATAGCTCTTTGAAAACCCTGTAGATTTCAATACCCCCCCCCCCCTGGCCTTTGTTAAGTTCAGTTTAAGTGCCAGTTTGTTTCTATGTAAATATTCTGTCATCCTGAAAGAGACAGGTCGTCCCAAAAATTTGACAATTGAATATTGTTCATGTCATTAGTCACTTTTACTGCTTTTTATATCTTTATTCCTTTCACCTCTTATCTACAATCAGATTGAAACTTTGGATGTTGAGTGTTGTTGGTTTTTAGTGCTCTCTCTCTCTCTCTCTCTCTCTCTCTCTCTCTCTCTGTGTGTATGTTATTTTATCATATCTTTACATGAAAGGATTTTGTATGATGTTTTACGTCCCATTTGAAAGCACAAACATTTGTCACTGGTCCTTATTCTTTCCCATGGCATTTTAACTATATCAATACACAACAGTTTCAGTAAAGAATTTGAATACATTTATCAACATTCAATGTATTGTACAACTCCTTTGACACCATTCATTTCTGCATTTACCCAAACATTGTATGTATCATTGCAGTCTATACCATCCTCAATTACATATGAAATGACATTTACAATATACACTTTATAAGACTTTAACTGCCTGCTTTGAACACCAATCATATACTGCACACTGTCAATACCAATGTAGTCCAGATTCCAAGGTTTCTCCCAGTTCAGTGTGAGTTTATTATCAGCACAAGAACACTGTAGATGTTTAACTACTGAGAGTTCTTTGTCACTAACTTGTGGACCAGTGAATAGGTTACTTTCAGTCAGAGCTTTCTGTATTATGTGCACTACCTCCTCCACATTTACTTCTGTGTCTTGATTGATATAAAATAACCATGCTGGATCACTGCAACAGCTGTGTAAAGGAACCTCCTCTTGCTCCATAATTTGAGCCTGAATCTTCTCAGGTAGATGTCTAATCCCCCCTTCTTCCGGTGGATAATCTGGGTGGAAGAAGGATTTTGTCTTTTCCTTATTTCTCCAACTGTTATAGATAATGGACATTCCGGGTATGCTTGACAGAGTCCGATAAGGTGTGTAATTATCCGGATTCACAGCATATGGGAATAATTCAATCAGAATTGATCCGGGTTTGAGAAACAATCCCAGAATTAACAATGCTCCATGCATTCCAATAATTCCTCTTGATGCCTGGACTACGTGCACCATCTCACTGAAGTCGCCATCACTAATAACCAATATTTTCATCTTGGTATCAAATTCAATCTTGGATATCAATTTTTTCTCATTCAAGATTCTTCGAGTCTCTGTCCTAGAAATCAGCACAAGATAATCCCCTATATACTGATTATTGGTTGCAGATTTTAGTTTCTTCATAATGCTGGAAGTTGCACCATGTATATGGAAAGAGTTCAGTTTGTCATTAGCCACTGGTCCTTGAACTTTTCCATGATAACCATATTGATACCACTTAGACACAGGAGATACACCAATAAAAGCACTTTCAAAGCAAACAAGTTCTTGCTTATTTGCACTAGGTTTATATCTTACATCAGCCAATAGTTTGTAGAATATGTCATATGGTCCTTGTGTGAAATTATCCATGAACAAAAGTTTCAATTTTCTCTCACCTAGGAATTGTAGTGTATGATATAGAGGTAGAACATCATCATGCAACACATGCATTATATTGTCTGGTTTAAATCTCTTAAATAACATTACATTACCACCCAACCAGTGGATTTTGAGTTTGGAAAAGTTTTGACTTATAAAAACTGGTGCAAATGAAAATGCATCCAATTCAGACACTGATGAAAATGACAGCGACAGTAATGTTGATTTCAATTCTTCTTGGCTGGAGTTGTTAACTAGGTAAACAAACTGATCTTCAAATGGATAATAGCAAAGTGATTGAAAACGACAAATTCTTGATTGGTGATCAAAGCACCAATGCATGGTATGAAACATGTCAATCTTATCATGGCTTATCTCTTTAGTTTTCTGTCCTAATTTGAAATCCTCTGAAGCAAATTTTGTATACAGATAAACAGAGATAATACAAACCAGAATATTGCTTGTAGCTAGAATTCCAATGTGCATTTTGCTGTTTCTTCATTCCATCTTCAGGAATGAGTCTGGAAGAGTATAAATGCAAAATTAAATTCTTTCATAATTCATACATCAAAAACATAAAATTCGGTATATACATACATAAACACCAAGGATAACCCATGAAAGCTCAAAAGCTTATTTCCGATGGGCTCATTTGATGCACGGATGTTTGCGCTAGGGGGTCATTTCTGTGGGAGGAAACCGGAGTACCCGGAGGAAACCCATGTGTCCGAGTGAGCGATCGCCATACCCTCTCACATACAACCACTGCCGATCATGGGGATCAAACTAGGTTCGCATCGGTGAGAAGTGAGAGCACTACCTCTGTGCTACCCGGACACCCAGCTATATATATAGGGCTTTCATAACTGAGCACCCCAATTTTTACATATCATGTCAAACAACCACTGCAACCTTTTACGGCAAACATTATTTTAAAAATGTTTTCCAGCTGTCACATTTACTTTGTAAATTCATATTTGAGAGAGAGAGAGATATAACACATCAATGTTAGACCCCTATTTTTGTATCTGATCTGATTTCATTTGGAATGACTATTTAAATCATACATCTGGTCATTTAATTATAAATACCTGTTCTAGCTAGGAATCTAGGGTACTTCAGAGTTTAATTGGACAAAGTGAGGATAGGATTAAAAATTAACGTCTATCACCTCCATAAAATATATAAGCTTGCGTCATAAGAAAGTAGAAATTTTTTTAAGAATTCACCAGCAATTTTGTGAATTTATTTGATAAAGTGATTTGAATAAGTATTAATCATGCCAATGTTAATCAAAATACCAGAACAGAATTATTCATTGAATGTTTGTAAATTTTGTTTTCCTCCAGTTTTACAGAAACAGTGCCACATTAGGTCGTTTTTAAGGTTGATGTATTTAACTTTTCATGGCTGTCTGCCTGTAACCTGGTCACGAGTACTGTATGAACATCAGTAAAGCCCTTCACACATTAGCTTATACCAAATCTGTAATCATTTTACTTTTCTACAACAAGCTGCTACCGACTTCACTTTCCACACATTTTGTACAGGTCTGTATCTCGCCTATCCAACCTTGCTGTATAACTTACTCTGTCATGGCCTGAACTAAATTTATCATTTTGACATTCCTTGTAATTCTTAAACTCCCAAATCTTTCAAAATAGACAGGTGCAACACATTTGACCAACATATAAATGTGACTTTGCATAATAGTAAAATGTAAATTTCTATCTGATTTCCCTCTGTTTTACGATGAAGCTCTTTTCCCCATAAACTGTGGACAAACTATCATTGTGTCACATCTGCATTATATTATGCTTGCAGTCTTTATATATTTTGGCTTCAGTGCAAAACACTGCAAGCACAGTTCGATATAAATCAAGTTCAAATTTTTGGGTACTTATTGACCATCTTTTTAATCTGCAAAGAGTTAATTTGGTTAAACTTCTGGCAAAGAAATGTGTGGCATAGATGCACATCACCTATCAGGGGTGGATCCATATTTTCCAAAGGAGTGTTCCAACCTAAGTTTGAAGCTTTTCTGCCCACAAAGGAGATGAAGATCTCAAAATGGCAAAAAATGACTTTATTTGTTAACAAGAGGCCCATGGGCCACATCGCTCACCTGAGTCACCTTGGTCCATATCAGAAGATTTTCCATATCTATTTGCATGTAAAACCGTAGTCCCTATTATGGCCCCAAACCTACCCCTGGAGGCCATGGTTTTTGCAAACTTGAATCTACACTATGTCAGAAAGCTTTCATGTAAATATGAACTTCTTTGGCCCAATGGTTCTTGAGAAGAAGATTTTTAAAGATTTCCCCTATATATTTGTATGTAAAACTTTGATCCCCTATTGTGGCCCCATCCTACCCCAGGGGGGGAGGGGCATGATTTCAACAAACCTGAATCTGCACTATATCAGAAAGCTTTCATATAAATCTCAGCTTTTCTGGCTTAGTGGTTCTGGGAAGAAGATTTTTCCTATATATTTGTATATGTAAAACTTTGACCCCCTATTGTGGCCCCATCCAACCCCGGGGGCCATGATCTTAGCAATTTATAATCTGCACTATATCAGGAAGCTTTCATATAAATCTCAGCTTTTCTGGCTCAGTGGTTCTTGAGAAGAAGATTTTAAAAGATTTTTCCTATAAATTTGTATGTAAAACTTTGACGCCCCCTTGAGGCCCCATTCAATCCCCGGGGTCCATGATTTTAACGAACTTGAATCTGCACTATATCAACCAAAAAAAAAACAAACCGAAAACCCCCCCCAAAAAACTTTGACCCCCTATTGTGGCCCCATCCGACCCCCGGGGGCCATGATTTTAACAATTTAGAATCTGTATTATATAAACAAGCTTTCATATAAATCTCAGCTATTCTGGCTCAGTGGTTCTTGAGAAGAAGATTTTTAAAGATTTTCCCTATATATTTGTATGTAAATCTTTGATCCCCTATTGTGGCCCCATCCAATCCCTGGGGGCCATGATTTTAACAATTTAGAATCTGTACTATATCAGGAAGCTTTCATATAAATCTCAGCTTTTCTGGCTCAGTGGTTCTTGGGAAGAAGATTTTTAAAGATTTTCCCTATATATTTGTATGTAAAACTTTGACCCCCTATTGTGGCCCCATCCGACCTCTGGGGGCCATGATTTTAACAATTTAGAATTTGCATTATATAAGGAAGCTTTCATATAAATCTCAGCTTTTCTGGCTCAGTGGTTCTTGAGAAGAAGATTTTTAAAGATTTTCCCTATATATTTGTATGTAAAAGTTTGACCCCCTATTGTGGCCCCATCCGACCCCCGGGGGCCGTGATTTTAACAATTTAGAATTTGCATTATATAAGGAAGCTTTCATATAAATCTCAGCTTTTCTGGCTCAGTGGTTCTTGAGAAGAAGATTTTTAAAGATTTTCCCTATATATTTGTATGTAAAACTTTGACCCCCTATTGTGGCCCCATCCGACCCCCGGGGGCCATGATTTTAACAATTTAGAATCTGCACTACCTAATAAAACTTATCTATAAATTTCATCTTTTCTGGCCCAGTGGTTCTTGAGAAGAAGATTTTTTAATGACCCTACCCTATTTTTACCTTTTCTTGATTATCTCCCCTTGGAAGGTGGCCTGGCCCTTTATTTTAACAATTTAAAATTCCCTTTACCTAAGGATGTATTGTGCCAACTTTGGTTGAAATTGGCCCAGTGGTTGTTGAGAAGAAGTTGAAAATGTGAAAAGTTTACAGACGGACAGACGGACGCCGGAATACAGGTGATCAGAAAAGCTCACTTGAGCTTTCAGCTCAGGTGAGCTAAAAATGATCAACCAAAGGATGAGTTGCAACCCCTGTAACCCCCCCCCCCCCCCCCCTGATCTGCCTCTGCCTACTATACCACAATTGTGGTTAGAGTTAGCTGTTTGTTGTTGACTTTTGACTTTGCATTCAAAAGAATCCCTACATCAATTTGTAATACACTTTTACAATCAAAACCTGGAACTGTAAAACCTGATCTGAGGAAATTGTTTAAAATATCTATCAACAAATAAAGTTTGCAAGCATAAAATGAAACACTTACAACAAAAATGTATTTGGTGAAATTAAGCAAGTATCCAATTTCATTTTGAATCCTTTGAGTAATTATTTTTGTTACTATAGCCTTAATCTAATACTAACATAAGAATACAGAATTTTTCATCTTCTTGTGGAAGTACAATCATTCCTCATTAATTTGTGAATTAATATCCTTCTATATGGTAATTCTTACTTAATTCTGTAAAATTTGAGAAGTGAACATAATAAATCTACTTTCTGTCAAAGTAGAAGAATGCAGAATTGCACGACCAATTTCCTTTTCTGAAAGGTGAAGATAACAAACAATTATCAATCTCATAACTCCTATAAGGAATACAAAATAAAGAGTCGGGCGAATGCAGAACCTGGACAAATTTATATGAAATATTCCAATCCAATGGAAATGAACATGCTTCATACATTTACAGCGGCACAGCTATGTAATCTCAAGATCAAATTCACCTGATGATAGTAACAACAATTTTATTGTTTATTTCACATATATATTTTGTGCAATAAACTTTCAGTTTAATGCACTATAGTCTAGAATTATTACATGTTGCCAAGGCTAATTACAATCTTTAAATACTCAAATTTTGGCATAACTCATGATACTCATGTTATTATGGTACATTCATAAGGGATTTTAACTTTCGTGTGTGGTAATTCAATATCATTATTAGATGCAAATATATGTTTTAATAACACTGTATAATCAATGAACACACTTCATCCTTTGACGAATTGTCGTTTAGATGTTAATACTCAGATAGAGACATTGTCACAAAAAGTGTGAAACGATGACAGATTACTGGAACTTAGCAATAACATGGTGTTACATACATTTAGCACTAATGGGTCTCCATAAAAAAAAACAAAAACCCATGTACATGAAAAACGAAAAATAACAAATTCAGGTGATACAAAGCTGTATGGAAATATTTAGAAGACAAATGCTTACAGAGAAAGTATCATACAACTACATTGTATTTCTATTTCTAGAAGTCATTCACCTTCAACTTGTTGAAGATTTCATTTCTTTATGGAGGGAGTACACAAAGGATTTGATGATTAAAGCTATTTACACTGTAAGATATAAGTTTTGATGAGATGAATCTGAAACAGCTGCTGACTAAACTGAGTAACAGATTACAGTGTCCCAGGGTTGGACGGTTAAAACCGGTGGTTTTAACCGTTCTGGTCAATACTCCCGAAGTGGTCAATACTGGTCAATTGTGATTTAAACTGTCCAATTTCCTATTTTTGTACATTTCTTGCAAAGATAAAGATAAATTAAGTCTTTTCATTATATGGATCAATTGTTGATTAATATTTTTCATTACATAATCAAATGTAATTTCATAAGTTTAATATATTTGGTTTGCTGAAACTGACCAAAATATCTTTAGTACCTACAAGAGGGTCACAGTTCTATAGCATAGCTTGACAATTGGAGACAGACCTGTTAATACATGTACCTGGACAGATTAAGAATAAAAGGTAGCTGGACAGTACCTGAGCACAGGAAGCAGAGTTGACAGGTGTTAATAAGCATAGGCAGGGACCAGAGATGACCAATGTGTGTGTTATTGTTATGAAAACATCACCAACCCACCCCCTCAAATGTTCATTTAACACTTAAAGGACACATCTCGTGTTTTTAAACTTTTTAATTTTTTCAGCAAAATTAATTCATTTCATGCCTAAAACTACTTTACATGTGTTTTAAAAGAAACAGTTTGCGTAGTTTTCGAGTTTGATTGCGATGAAATTCAAATCTTGCGATATGCATATTTTCTTCGACATTTTACGCGCCATTATCTGTGACGTCATATGCGACCTCGAGCGAGAAGATTTGAAAACATTTGTTAGCCATTTCATAAACAGATTAGATTTAATTGACAAACAAACAATTATCACATTAACGGCTTGTAAATAACACTGCATTGGGGTGTTGTGTGCCGTTTAAAGGTGTACTTGCTGTCAGTAGAGATGATTTGGACTCTGTTTTTTTCAATTTTCGAAGGAAGGTATGAGGGACAAGACGTGAATATTTTTTGTTGGCACAACGACTTTGCCATAAAAAAAAACCCCAGTAGAATTTGTCCCTATACTTTTTCAAACAAGCTCTTGGACAAAGACGTATATAAACTGCGAGAAAATGGTTCTATCGAAGCTTCGCACTGTTACATATAGGCCTACCGCATATGCTTTCCGTTCTGCTCTCAAATTCAATACACACTCGCACCAACTGACCTTCACCTTGTAACACCATATAGGCAGAACTTTGCTAGCAGTGTCTACCAACTGGTAGTTTTAAAAAAGAAATTTAAAGATAATAGAACTTTCAATTATAAATAATAAAATATGATATTTCCCAACTTTGAATTGAATTATAATGCTTTCATTTTTTTTTTTAAAGGAACGCGTACGTGTTTACAACAACAGCATGCCGCACTCCCACTTCCTAAGTAACAATGTGTAGATAACAAAAAATAATGATTAATAAAACTGAGCTTGAATAATATAATTTAAAAGTATTGTGATTTTCACAATAACTTTGATCATTTTTATTATATTTTTTTCCCCCGAAATGCACCCGTGACGGTAGGCCTAGTTGTCAATGCTACATGTACGTAATCGTATTATAATTTAGGCCTATCTAACTTCTCCAAAAATAAATTTAATAATAATTGCTCTGTTTATTTTAGAAAAGCAACAACGCTAATTACAGTTGTTTACAGAAATGGCATTACCAAATAGTGTTTAGACAGTGATCCCATGTAAACATTATTTACTCGCAAATTTATGCAGATTTCATACTCGCTTTCCTCGCAGGGCCGTAAGTAGGGTTCTAAATCAGGGGAGGCAGGGGATTGGGGGCCGCCGATTGACTTTACGACTGAAAATGACACTTTTTAAATCCCAATTTATCATGTTTGTGTTTCATTTGTACTATGTAAAGAATCGTAATATGGTGTCAAAGACAAAGGTGCTTGTCTTCATTTTAAACATATATCCTATAATATAACATTTATATAATTTTATTTTCTTTTTTGCCAAAAAATCAGACGAGGCAGTTGCCTCGTCTGCCTCATCGGCAGTTACGGCCCTGCCTCGCTACATTTGGGTCGCTATTTGTATGCACTGGTGGCTAAAAGATATAAGACTCGGGAAATTTGTCAACATCGAAATAAATGTTATCCATGGTAAATAAATTAGGCCCCTAAAACCCGAGTTTTTAAAAATATCTAACACTACTATTACAACAAGTTGATCGACGAAGGTCGCATATGACGTCACTGTACCACGTGACTACCTATCTAATTAACTAGGCTTTTTGAAATCGGGGCTTAGATTTAAGTCCATATTGTGGCTAATTATCGCAATACTTCAGTGAACGAACTATTACAATTAATTTCTATAAGCATAAGGAAGACAAAATGCATATAATTCTGTATACTTTGAAAACACGAGATGTGTCCTTTAAAATGAAGATTGATGAAACAATACTTATTAAACAAGAGATGTTTGTAAAACACATATGTCCCCTATAGTGCAAAATTGAAAAGGGTTACACACACACACATCATTTAATTGAGAGTAGTATCATCAATTCAAAATATTGAGCAGACAATATCTTCCTATGTCAAGAGTGGATTGACCATGTGGCCTAAAAATCAATAGGGGTCATCAACTCCTGAAGATGTACCAGTGTACCAAGTTTGATGTCTGTCAAGCAAAGGGTTCTCAAGATATTGAACAGACAGTATATTCCTATGTCCAGTTTGACCCTTGACCTTTGACCATGTGACCTCAAATTCAATAGGGATAATCTTTTCCTGAAGATGTACCAGTGTACCAAGTTTGAAGTCTGTCAAGCAAAGGGTTCTCAAGATATTGACCGGACAGTATATTCCTATGTCCAGTTTGACCCTTGACCTTTGACCATGTGACCTCAAAATCATTAGGGGTCATCTTTTCCTGAAGATGTACCAGTGTACCAAGTTCGATGTCTGTCAAGCAAAGGGTTCTCAAGATATTGACCGGGCAGTATACTCCTATGTCCAGATTGACCTTTGACCTTTGACCATGTGACCTCAAAATCAATATGGGTCATCTTCTTCGAAAGATATACCAGTGTACCAAGTTTGATGTCTGTCAAGCAAAGGATTCTTGAGACATTCAGTGGTCAATATATTCCTATGTCCAGTTTGACCCTTGACCTTTGACCATGTGACCTCAAAATCAATAGGTGTCATCTTCTCCTGATGATGTACCAGTGTACTAAGTCTGATGTCTGTCAAGCAAAGGGTTCTCAAGATATTGACCGGACAGTATATTCCTATGTCCAGAGTAGATTGACCCTTAACCTTTAACCTTTTGACCTGAAAAACAATAGGGGTCCTCTTCTTTTTATAACCAACCCACATATGAAATATCATTACAATCAAGTGAATGGTTCTCAAGATATTGAGCGGACAACTCATGGTCTACCACATGGGGTTAAGACCAGCAGTTTGACCTTGACCTTTGACAACGTGACCTGAAAATCCATAGGGATCATCTACTCTCTAAGGAAAGCCTCTGTATCAATTTTGGCTATTATCAAGCAAAGGGGTCAAAAGATATTGAGCGGACAACACATGGGCTTAAGACCAGAGGTTTGACCTTGACCTTTGACCATGTGACCTGAAAATCAATAAGGATCATCTACTCTCCAGGGGCAACCCATGTACCAAGTTTGGTTGTTATCAAGCAAAGGAGTCGAAAGATATTGAGCGGACAACACATGGTCTACAGACCGACAGTTGCAAAACAATATGCCCCCTCTTTTTCAAAGGGGGGCATAAATATAGGTAGTTCTTGTTAAACTAAGGAATTTGAACAGAAACTTTTACATCTTACCCAATTCAACAGAGTCATTTGTACATTATTTATCTAATATTATGACTTATAAGTATATTATAAACTGATAGTGCATGTTATGAATTACAGTATTTACCATAATGGTCACTTAAACATTTAAAATAAATAACACAGACTATAATGACCAAATAATTTTCAATCGACCAGTATTAACCAGTTTTAACCATATTGACCACCAGCCCCGTCAATACTCATATTGACCACTTTTTTGCCAACCCTGCTGAGTGTCCTGAGGGAGATAATTCCAGAATTTGAGTTCCATAAGATGGAATTTGAAATGAGAGTGTATGCATGTTGCACGAAAGTCTGAGAAGGGAGGGAGGTTGAATCTGTCTGTTTTATGCATGACCACTTTTTCATAGACTATTTTGTATAACATAGTAAGCTGTGGGTCAGTCTGCTAGTTTTCTCCACTGTAGGTGGTGTATCATGTCACTGACACTAGCCAGTAGGGGTATTGCTGTGTTTGCCAGTGACATATCTAGCAGCACATATCAAACCATTTCAATGTTATCTATGTCCTCAGTATGGCCCCACACTGAGCAGGCATACATGTACACTATGGACTGTCTTACTAGGGATTTATAAGTCTGTGTCTCACACTGAGCAGGCATACTAAGGATGGTCTTACTAGGTATTATAAGTCTGTGTCCCACACTGAGCAGGCATACTAAGGATGGTCTTACTAGGGATTTATAAGTCTGTGTCCCACACTGAGCAGGCATACTAAGGACGGTCTTACTAGGGATTTATAAGTCTGTGTCCCACACTGAGCAGGCATACTAAGGACGGTCTTACTAGGGATTTATAAGTCTGTGTCTCACACTGAGCAGACATACTAAGGACGGTCTTACTAGGGATTTATTTAAGAAATGAACATCACTTTTGAGCTGTTCATGGTCAGTATGAACGGATTTGGATTTGAGGCAAATTCTGTGAATCGCACTAGCGATTCACAGATAATTTGCCTCAAATCCAAATCCGTTCATACTGACCATGAACAGCTCAAAAGTGATGTTCATTTTTTATATTTATATTCATTTACTAAAACACCGTTTGTTTACATTGCTTCTATTTTGTTGCATAAAACGAACTCCTAGACTCTGTCACAGTAGTTATTGTGACGTACGTCAACACATAGACATGACATCACATTTCGTCTCACCCTGCCTTTTATCAACATTGCAAGGTGCACTGTATTTTGGAGGTAGGAGACCGCACGATTGGGATGATAATCCACATAAGTTTACAATCTTAATCCAAAGGTGTGACTTGCAAGATCTTTGTAACAGATGTTCTATTTTTTCCAAATCATTACGCTCTCTCAGTCGCGTGCTTTAAGCTAGTTCATAATCTGTTCATAGTCAATGTGAACGGATTGTGTCGCGTGCTGAAATTGGTTGGTTCATAGAGGAAAATATGATTTGCAATATAAATACAAGTCTGTGTCCCACACTGAGCAGACATACTTAGGACGGTCTTAACAGGGATTTATAAATAAATATGAAAATAACACACGATTGTCACTGAACATTATATTTGGTGAATTTTACGCCCCCCCCCCCGACTTTTCCTGACTTTCAGGTAAAATAGTTTCAATATTGCAAGAAAATTCTTTAACAACATCGAAGTTTTCCATCGATACAGAGTCATGTTCGCGGAGGGGGATCGGAATCCTGCCCAACCTATATTACAGAGATTTAAACACTTCAAAAGTGTCATTTGCAAAAAATATTTTCTCTTTTACATATGCACTGTTACTAAATTGACCTATCAAGCGACTTAGCGGTGTATAACAAGGTGTCAGTGTTAAAATAAAATCGTTTGTTCACTTACTTCTCTTTTCACGTATGAATTAGGAAATAAACACTGGCAGGCTAATTGTTAAACCAAAATGAAATGTGTAGTAAATTTCCGGAAAAGTTAATTCTTGAAGGGGGAAAAAAATGGAATAATAATAATAGCGGGGTGAAAGCTCCAACGATATGCTTTTTAAATTAAAAATCTTACTGAATCCGGAGCAGCAATCTATTTTTGTTTGCATCTTTATTTCGAAACGCAACCAGATAAATATCGAATATTCATGTCTCTGATTCTATCGACTCAAATGGAACTGACGTACGATAAAACTAATAATAATGATATAAAAAATAGTAAGTAAATAAAAACAGAAGGATATTGGTAAAACACTGTCGACTGAGGAAAGTTGCGTAGCTAGGTTTGAAATATTTGTACGCGGGGGGGGGGTTAATGTTAGCACAATCTGATTAAAACCAGATCTTCAATCCGCTCCTCTATTGGCCATGTCGCGTTATGGCCAATAGAGGAGCGGATTGAAGATCTGGTTTTAATCAGATTGGAGTTAGCATGTATTTACGGAAGATAACGAAAAATGACGAAAAGTAAAACGTAGAGAAATAAATGTCTGCAAGGATCACATTAACAGACAACAAACAGTCTGTCGAATGTGTCGTCTGAGCCTTGCTTTGGATCCTTGTCCAGAGACGAAATGGTTATAACAGATCGATGATGATCTGTTAGACTATTTGTGGAAACAAATTTCCTTGTGTTGCTGCTTGAAGCAAACTCTTGGGGTTATATATCAAGGTCGTCTGCAATTTGTTTTGCGTCATCAAAGCATGACATGTACAGGATTCTCTGCTAATTTCCTTGATCATGATAACATGTTCCTCACTTCACTTACTTGCGGTGGAAATGTCATGATCTTTATCGGAAATTTAAAGGGGCATGGACACGATTTGAGCAGAAAATAAAATTGTTAGTTTTTCCATTTTCAATCTTTACAATAATTAACTAAAGCATTTCTAATGGTCAGCAAATATCTGAATGTCATTTGTCTTATTACAAGAGATATACAGAGTTCACAATTCTTTGTTATGTAAACAAGGGTAGTGCCATGATTTGTTTACATAGGTTAAATATACTTGTAAATGCTTCGTTGAAACATATTTTCAATTTACAAGTTAATTCTGAACACATTAAAACAATTTCTAGGGTTTGTCACATCTCATTTTGTTTTAATTAAACATGATATTTTCCATGAAGCAATCTATACCTAAACAAAAACATGCCACGAGCCTTGTTTACATAACAAGGAATCGTGAGTGTTGTATCTCAAGTGTAACTCAACAAATGGCATTTAAATTTTTGCTGACCATTAGCAATATCTTAGTTAAGCATTTTAAACATCAAAAATGCGGGAAATAAAATTTTATTTTTTTCAAAAGTTCAAATCGTATCCATACCCCTTTACCAGTATCGAGTACAAACTGTATACGTATACCTTGCCAACAGAAATGTCATCAACGTATAGGAGGTCATCCATGTCACAAAACACTGTGAGGTCACCTTCGTTTATCTTTCCAAAGACTGCAGAACTGCATATTACCCTGGGAAAAGGCTAGGATATACATGCACCAGAGAGCTACGGATCCTCCCGTGCGCCCGTTTGAGGTATTAAATCGCTGTATTCCTGCAGTGCCGTCTCAAAATTTTAGGATAAAATTGGATCCCAATAAATTTGTGTCCAAATATCCATGAAGTCCCATATGCTAACGGAAAACTCACAGCTTCAAATGATTTCATTTAGTGACGATAGCCATGCATGTTAGACCACCATTTCCTCGAGATCGGCAGTGGTTGGTCTCTTGAGCGATTCAAGTGACTCCGTAACGACAAAGCCAAAGTGATTACTCTAGGGCACCTGCCATGTGATGGGGACCTAATAGTACTTAAATTTTTATACCAATAAATATGAATAAGAATGAATACCAGTAGTTTACTGTATAATAATAATAATGAGTTTATTCACCAATTGTCTTGTTAATTTTGTGTACAATTTTCATTTCAACAAATTCATAGTTAATGATATTAAACAATAAAACTAATTTTGCAAATATTGCAAAATCCATATGGCATAGTAGAGATAATATTTATGAGAACTTCATTGGCAATAATCAAGTTCATTACATTTTAATATTAAGGTGTTTTAAATAAATTCCCTTTAAAGTGATTTAAATAGCTATTATTGATCTACAGAAATGACCAACTCTGTAATGTATATAAGTTATGTGATGCATAGAAATCTTGTGGTTTTCTACACCCTATCATAATTGAAAAGTGAGTCTGTATGAAAATCACAAGGCTACACAGCCCTACCAAGTTTCATGGTAAATGAATCTGATGACTATGTATGTCAGTTTGTCTCCCTGGGCCTCATCAGTCAGAGAAGAGATCAAACTGAGACACCAAAATTGTCGAGGATAATCTCTGATACCTTCCTGGTTTCCAATATACATTTAAATGCATGTATGTTTTTACAAGTTTTATTTTTACATTTCTCAAAATTCACATGTTTAAACATTAAAACAATCAAGAAACCAGGAAAGTTTCGTCCCATTTTGAACTGAAATTCTGCAGCAATGAAACAAATCACATTGACTTTGTGAAATCTTTTGGCATCACAGGAAGGTGGAACTACGTTAATAGAATACTAATAATCAACAAATAATCTGACTGTACTATTGTCTGTCTAATCATGAATTCATTGACAATTCTGCAATGAGACACTGGCATAGAGCTGCCGGATAAGATCATCTGCCATTGTGAGTCTACTACTGGACTGACTTGGTGCCTGTTACAGTTGTCAATCAGTTAAAAAATTGAAATTTAATAGCACATACTGCTAGAATGGTCTCCTTGAAATCTTTGAAGCAATAAACATTTACATTCATAGACAGGCAGTACACAAATACCTACAATAAAACAAACTGAAAAATTTTAACTGGAACAAACTGTTAGATGAAAACTGAACATGATTGAACTACAGAAAATGTTTTTCATATACCCTTCCCCATTGTCTATACTCTATTTAAGAGTATGGTTGACATTATCCATACTTGCATTATGCATGACATTGAAGGGAATAGACATGCACTGGGAAAAATAGGATAGATCAGAAAGCAAAAGCACACTGAAACATACAATGGGTGGTGGTGGGTTTTTTTTAGGGGGGGGGCATTACTAGAGTGTGCTACATTTTACACTGTCGCCTCAGTAAACCTTTATCAATCAGTAAAGAGTTTTCGTGGAACAAGTACTGGAATGACCAGACTCCACTTGAAAAAAAAAAAGGCACAACACGTGCCGTATACAGTGTAAATCCTATTTCTGTTTCATATTACACACATTGCTTGAACATATGTCAGTCTTTGGAAAAGTGTGCATAGAAAATGTACCAAAGCCTTTGAAAAAGATGTAATTAGCACGTGCGATATAAACTTGCTAGCGACATACGCGTGTTTCTGACATTTTTTCTAAAAAATATTTTCCATCTCCTCTATATCCAGTCAAAGATGGATAACTACAAGTGCACGAGTAGATATGGATAATGAGAAGGAAATAACCATCTCTCACTAAACAAATCCCATTTAACAGGAAATCACTTCCAATACATTTTCCGTCATTAAAGTACTTTAGTACAAAAATATGAGTTCATTTCAAATCGGATGTTATCGCCATGATGTGTCTAAGCAACAAATGGTATTTCTTTTATTCAGTTTTGTCTTTAATGCTCGAAAGTTTGATATTCAGTTAAGTATAATTTTAAAATGTCTTTAACAGGCCATACGACTGCTTGCCGAATTATAAGATAGGAGTCGAGAAATGTGAAAGTAAGTACCGAGAAATGTCACACGAAGAATTTTGAGAAAATTTAACATTAATAAATTCAACCAGTATTTTCATGAAAGACAAACTCTAATGATTTCTATAGGAAACAATATTGTTAATGGTTCGTGCAACGAACAGGCCACGGGACTTTATCATATGATCCAATTCAGATCCTTTGATCCGCTCATATCGCTACTCGATCTACATAATGTACGTGAGCGGATCAAACGATCTGATCTTAATCAGATTATCATATAATCCTTATGTTTTGTACAACAATGAAAAAAGTTTTAGATTCACGGTAATTATTTGAACAAATATCAGCTCTCTTCAGATGGAATGATATCATTAGCTTACATCAATTTTGTGCTGTGTAGTTTGTGATGCGGGTGAATACGGCTGTAATTGTTCCACGCCCTGTGGGGCCAACAGCTACGGTGTTAACTGCTATGAAACATGTCACTGTACACAGGACCAGATATGTGATCCTCAGAATGGATGTCTAGTAGTCAATATCTCTACGAAAACGCCAGGTAAATTAAAATATTTTGTGTCGCGATGTTTTCCTTTTTCAGCAATTGTTCAATAAACCTTGAAACACCAAGGACATGGATCTTTTTACTCCAGAAGAACTTTCAGTATCAGAATGGTATTTTACAGATAGCTGTACATAGACTAATTTTTGAAAATACCATCATTTGTGGAGGTGAGCACATGGGATACAATTCAATTCAATTTTCATATCATGAATCATAGATGCGAAGAGGACGAAGACTCGTATGGTTTGAAACTCTTCCGTATCTATGATACACTTCACATAATATGTACCTTTTCTATGATACCATTCTTGATTTCAATCGATATTACTTATATTTGCACAATCCAAGAGCAGTCAGTCTTTTTATAAACTACATGTATCACTCTGACCTTCAGAAACCCAGTCTGCAGAATATGACATGATGACGTCAGATCAGTTCAACGTTTTCTTCAGCAACATCACCACGTCTCTTCTGGTTTCCCTGGCATTTGTCGTGATTGTCAGCGTCATCTGCGGTTTCATTCTCATCAAGTAAATGAAGGAAACCAGAGCATTGAAAATGTTAACCTATAAACGATTAATAGATACTGCTAATTTTACATACCTACTTACTGTCTAAATATTACTGATATTAATTTCTAGTCGTACATTTGTATTATTTATAAAAACGGCTGTTTATTTCAGGTCAAGTAAAAGATATTACAAACGTGAATATCGTAAGTAATTTCTTCTTCTTCAAAAGATGAATATCTATATCATGATTCTAATTGCAAGTAAATTGAGGTTTCTCAGTTCAATGTTAACTGATGCAATGATTTCAATTTTGAAAAAAAAAAATTCAGAACGAATGCTGAGTAACTTAATGGAGGGAAGGCCAGGGGCTGGAAATGAGTATCATGGTTACAGCTCTGCAGACTCATTGACCAACTTCAGACTCTTTCCTTCAGGCGGCGAAGAAAATACGTACGATCATACCGATAGAGGCGACTACCACATTCTGTCTCTCAGACATACGTCACAGAGGGCGTGTGTTTACGACGGACAATGTCCTCTGATGACGTCATTTCACGTCCAGACTCCACAAACAACTGCTGAAATATCACCATCGCCTGATATCGAATATCTAGGTATTAACATTGAACCAGAATGTTTAATAAATCTCTTTAGAGAATCGGAAGATGACTTATTTAGCACTGTCAGTAATCAGGAAATCATATCCGAGATCCAGAGTGACAGTGAAAAGGGGAATTATGAAAATTACAGCGGATGTGACGTGAACAGTGGGATCCTGAACACAGGAAGCGTGCTGTCTTAAAATAGAGACGCTGTATAGGACGATACACAATATCTGTTCAAAATAAGTTTGGAAAATAATTTTTGTCTCACATTTCAGTGGATTGCTTTCGGTGTTATTTTGAATATCAGAATGTTTATATGATAGTCTATTAAACCAATGAACATTACATATCCTCAATGTTATCAATATTGGCAATGATCGTTTTCTGATTCAAAATATATAAAAATCATATTGTTATTATTTGACTTCATAATGTACGAGTATATAGTCGTGGTACTTATTCCCGTTCGTACTTCTGAAATTGAATTTTATACGTACAATGTCAACAACGTGTCCATTATCTACAAAATATCAATTTAAAGTAAATGACTTGATTGTTGATTGGGATATATTATAAACAATGGAAGCATGGATTTCGTGCATGATAAGAAAAGTCAATAAAGTAAATTACAGATACCCGATACCTATATCCATTTTTCAATATTATATATATATATATATATATATATATATATATATATATATAAGCACTAAAGTTCCAACAACACCCGATACCTCAAGAGTGTCGGATCCACAACATGGATACAAGGTCAAATACAAAAAATTATACAAAGCACTAAAATGACCAACGACACGAACAACGAGATTGGAGACGCTGTGTAGGACGATACACAATATCTGTTCAAAATAAGTTTGGAAAATAATTTTTGTCTCACATTTCAGTGGATTGCTTTCGGTGTTATTTTGAATATCAGAATGTTTATATGATAGTCTATTAAACCAATGAACATTACATATCTTCAATGTTATCAATATTAGCAATGATCGTTTTCTGATTCAAAAAATTGTTGTTCGTGTCGTTGGTTATTTTAGTGCTTTGTATGTATATATATATATATATATATATATATATATATATATATATATATATATAACACCTTATGGTAGCAACCCAGAAAATTCATTGATGATGTCTGCCGATAAATATCTTATAGACAATTTTGATGATGTCTGCCGATAAATATCTGATAGACAATTTTGATTTGATATTGACTCCTGATTGCACACGGAAATACATAGACGAATTCTTAGCAGTGCTTTGCCCTTGTGGAGGATCCAGTACACTGACCTAGGATCTAGCAAATTGTCCCTGTGTATAAGTATTTATTGTGGTTACCATATAATAGTGCTCAAACTAAGTCAGCAACTCAAGTACTGTACTCAGTACCTGAAGGATATCATACACTGACCAATAATCTAGTATATTGTCCCTATGTAAGTACTTACAGTGGTTACTATATACTGTATTCAGACTAAGTCAGCAACCAAAACATTGTACTCAGCACCTGGAGGATAGAGAAGAGTGAAAACAGATCCAAAGGACTGTTAACATGACGACGGTGATTTCTGTTTATTTTCATGAAACTTGGTCTGGAATGTAACTGCAAAATTGACAGTCTGTAGCTCTACTGTCAAAGATTATTGAATGGGTGAGTCGGATATTAAGACGCCGCCAAAATGCTGGATATATATTAGTTACAGTAATGTAGCCCTCTTCATTTTTTTTTTTTTTGGAATAGGGCCACAACTTAGGATCTCCGTAATGGTGAAGGTGTGCGTGTGGTTCACCCCTGCAACATTTACGATCATTCTAAACATTTGCTGACTTTCTTTACGTAAATAAAACTGCTTTTTATCTTTCCTAGTCCATATAAAAATCTATAACCTGCAACTTACGATTTGTGAGGCTCTATTCTATACCGCTTTTAACAATTTCGATACATTCCAATTTCTCGATTCATATTATGCACCATTTTGAGCTGAACTTCCGATTGTCAAATTGTTATTTGCATTTCCCATATAGGGTATAGTTTTACATCGTGGACGAGTACGGACGAGAAAGCTATTTCGTCGGATTTAAAAAGGTTTAGATTTTAAATCAAGTTAAAAACGAACAGCAGAGTGCAATTTTTTCTGCCACCATATGCAATTTTCCTTTCTTTGTCGGAATGGCTATACATTTTCGTGCTGATTGTCAATGTTTAGGTTTTTCAGTAGATTCACCTCCGAGAATTCACGATGACAGATGAAGAATTTGCATGTTGTACATTATATCTATTGAAAAAACACTTCTATTGGACATGTCCAAGTACAGAGTTGGTACCCTGAGTGTAAACGCAGAGTGTAAACAACATTGGCGACAAATACTTCAAGCTTATTACAGGTTATTCATAAAAATAGTTTACACTATTACAATTATCCTATGAAGTTCTAGCCCTCTCTCGAAAACGTTAGAATAAAAAAATCGGAGAGGGTTTCATTATTGATGCTAGATAATCTGTTGGAATTCCCATGGGCACGAATTGTGCTCCTTTGTTAGTTGACTTGTTTTTATATTCCTATGAAGCAGAATTTTTTCTAAAACTTCTACGTGAGAAGAAAACATTTCTTGCTGTGATCTTCAATTCGACATTTATATAATATATCGACGATGTTTTACCTATTAACAATAATACCTTTCATTCATATGTCGATTCGATATATCCCCGTGAACTCGAAATAAAAGACACCACAGAGTCGTCCACGTCTGCCTCATACTTAGATATTTTATTGAAAGTAGATACTATCGGTAAACTAACAACTCAACTTTATGACAAACGGGATGGTTTAGCTTTTCCATCGTCAACATGTATGTAGCAATATTTCATTATCACCTGCATATGGTGTTTATATCTCTCAACAGATTCGATACGCAAGAGTTTATTCTGCGTATGGTCAATTTTTAAATCGAGGCAAGCTACTGACAAACAAGTTGATGGTGCAGGGGTTTCAACAGTCCCGTTTAAAGTCAGCATTTCACAACTTCTATGGTCGTTATGATGATCTATTTTGTCAATACATCCTATCATTGGGTCATATGCTGTCTGACGTGTTTCATACCGATTGTTAAGCCGTTCTTGGCACACTAATTTTTACTATGGATAACTCCGTTTACCTGATAAAGATACAAGGCTCACGGCGGGTGTGACCGGTCGATAGGGGATGCTTACTCTTCCTAGGCACCTGATCCCACCTTTGGTGTGTCCAGGGGTCCGTGTTTGCCCAACTCTCTACTTTGTATTGCTTATTGAGTTATCGTTATATTCATTTTTCATAAATATGTGTCTAAAATGAAACCAAAATATCATCATGACCCAAAATAATTTGAGATTTCTCGATTGCAAGTAAATATATAACGATAAAAAAGAAACGTAATTAGTAGTAATTTATCGCTGAATCTTTTCAAATGATTTTTCCACACCTGATTTTTGGTCTGGTATGAATTGCCTGCATCTAGCATTATATTGTTTAATGGATAGACATTTTATAGAATTTGAGGTGAATAAAACGTGTTTTTATAAAATCCTACAATTGGTCTCTGTAAGTCTCGACTGTTGTAAGTTCCTAATGCATGTGATTCAGACACCAGTAGTCCATCTAAATGCGCGGATTTTCGACATTTGATTGCGTTGTCTTTAAATGTAACCGTTTTTGAGAAACACCGCATCTGAATGATGCAGTTGGACGACTGGAAGCAGGTGTGTCACAATTTGCAGTTGCTAGAGATTTCAATGTTGCACAAAGCACCATACCTCACCTTTGGAACATGTTCGGCATACATGTACAGTAGTTAGACCACGCGTGAAACCAGAAGCATAGTGTCGCTTTATCCGATTGCGTCGTCGTCGTCAATGATTCACGTTATCTATAGCATCTGCCTTGGGATTCGCAGAATATTGTTGCATAGTAAACACGTGTGGAACACAAGATGGCGAACTCCGAACTACTTTATCAAATCATTTAGGTTAATTCAAACTCCGTACAGCGTCAAATTCTCCGGGACTACTTTCCCCTACGAATAGTGATATTGGAGTTGTAGCGTAACGGAACATACTGAGCTGACCGGAGCTTGAGGTTAATTAGGTAACATAATATAGTAATACAGAAACCAATTAGATCAGCTCTTACAATTCCGGATCAAGATATAGCAAATATCAGACAAGATTGTTAGCAATCGACTACGGGATCCTGGGATGGTTATGGAGCGCAGACCGGTTCTGACTCCGCAACATCGCCGGAACCGACTTCAATGTTCTCACACTCATAGAGTATGGGCGCGGCAACGCTGGCAAACAGTTTGGTTCAGCGATCGATTTATCTCCAATTTTATTGCAGAGGCCTGATGAAAACCCCAGAGTGTATAGACTCTAAAACGAACGTTTTGCGCAAAATTGCACCCAGACTCAAAAAAAAGGGGGGGGGGGGAGGTAGTGTTATGATGTGGGCCGCAATATCTTATACAGACAGAGTAGTATTGCTTTTGGTTCAGATACTGGGTTCTTTAACGACTCAACAATATATCGATGAAGTCATACAGCCTCACATGGTTCCAAAAATGCAGCATCCCGGAACAGTTTTTCGACATAACAAAACCAACGACATATTGCTTGTCTAACACGTTATGTTCTGCAAAGACACATTATTCAGGTTCTTCCTTGGCATCCACATCACCAGATTTGAACCCTATCGAACATGCCTGGGACGACGTGTGTAGACGTATCCGCCAAAGAAACCTACGCCTCAGACTGCAACAAGTGGCCCCAGCTATGTAGTAAGAGTGGACCAACATTCCTAGACAGTTTTTAGACTTAAGGTAGTACTCTACATCATCATAATGGCTGACTTCCTTTAAAAACATGGATGAAAAAATCGATATCAGCAATATTTGACTTTTCCTTTTCCATTTAAGTACCTAGCCGAGTAGCTCAGTAGGTTAGAATACCGACTGCTGACCTGTAGGTCGCAGGTTCGAGTGCAACAGGGGTTTTAAATTTTTTTTTCAGATTACCTTCTACTAAAACTGTATTTGTTGACAAAATAAAGTAAATTTGAAAATTTTCAACTTCAAAATATTTTTGTACATATCCTCCACTTTTCATCTACATCAAATTTCTCTGGTGTAGCACACCTCCTTCATTCGGTCCATGGGAATACATTGTCAGGCTGTAATTGGTGCTCGTGGGGGACAAACTAGATATTGGGAGACCTTGAACTGTTAATCAAATATATATATATATATATATATATATATATATATATATATATATACCCTTTTCAGCATTTTCAGCATTGATAACTTTACCAAGCTTTTAATTATACCTAATGAGTAAAATTCATACAAATACATATATCTCTGTGATGCAAAAAGTTCAATAATTTCGCAAAAACTTATGACATCACGAGAAGTACCTTAATGACTATGACCAGGTCGGCCTAACGGATACTCCCTACGAATACAAACAATCCAATTCTTAAAGGAAGTGCATGTATTGTATGAATATATTTCAGAGGAGTTGCGGGAATTCTGATGTTTGCCGGAAGTCTAAGATAGACAGTTACAGTGTATGTTCTACATTGAACACTGGTAATACAGAATAATTTATAGTAGTCTGAGTGATCTACAACTGATTTCCTTGGTTAATAAATGCAAACTATTTACATTGTAGTAGTCAAGAAAAGTTCACAATATCAATCTCAATCTCATATCAATCTCCTAGCTCTTATAAAGAATACAAAATTAAAGGTCATAGGAGACGATTTTCAAAAAAGTCAATTCGGCATATGAATGAAAATGGAAGTTCTTAATACCGGTAGATTAAACGTCGTCGATATATCTAAATGAGAAAGTGTCCAGTTGAAGGCCACATCAAGATATTTTTCTCCATGTAGAAGCTTTTGAATACAATCTGCCTCATAAAAGTATAAAACTAGTCGGCTGATAAAGAAGCACTATTCGTGCTCATAACCAAACACCACCTAGATATTGTCAATGAGGAACTCTAATATCTTTTAATATCAACATCATAGTACTTGTGCGTAGAACCAGAGTGGTGTTTAACAAAGTTATTTTTTTATCACAATATATGAATATATCCGTGTTCTATTTTTATACCAACAGCTGATAGCAAAAATCTGTTGTCAGGAATGGTCGTGTAAAGTGTTGAAAAGTCATAAGGTTTGGTGCTATTCATTTGGAGAAAGTATTGAGACTTCAAATTTACTAAAATTTCCTTGGAATATTTTAGAATCCAGATTTGATTTACACTACTCGCATATGCTGTGGTTTGATATATTGATACGTCTGAAGTTTTCTTTCAAAGCAGCTAATATTATTGTATGGTATTCCTTATCTTGCCCCTGTATCGTTTTCTCTACATTTATCACTCGATCTATGTCAGGTTTTCATTCTGCCCTTTTGATATCTTCATGGTATTCTCTCTCTCTCTCTCTCTCTCTCTCTCTCATTGTGAGTTCTGTCCCTCCTTCATTTCTAGTCTTGATATTTGTTTATACCTATGAGTGTTTTGAGGTAATGTTTTTGATCATTCAAAGAAAAGGAATTATTGTTCATTTGAATGGTGGAAAAAGCAGTAAAATACACCGACCACTTAACACGTACATGAAAGTTGAAGATAAGGAACAGTTATCTATCTCAAAATAAATAATATACAATCATTTCATGCCTACTCAGGAAACAGTCAAAACTATTGTCCCGAGGTTGTGACGAAGACCGGGGAAACTGTTGTCAGAGGCCGCAGTTTCCCGGGTCTTCGCCACTGCCGAGGGGCAATAGTCTTGACTGTTTCCCTAGTAGGCATGGAATAGTTGTTTCATTACCTAATCTGTTAATCTGGTAATAGTTTCTCCCGTGACCGGGAAAAAGTTGTCATGTGACTGGGAAACAGTTCGTCACGTGATAGGGTAATAGTAGGTCACGTGATGAACTTTTTCACCCCTGCTCATTTTGTGTACTTTTCTCTGATGATGTAATATCGATAACGATCATTGGGTCAAATGCTCTCTGACGTTGTTTCATACCGATTGTTAGGCCGTTCTTGGCACACTGATTTTGACTACGGATATCCTCGTTTACTTGTTCAAGGTATAGGGCTCATGGCGGATGTGACCTGTCGAAAGGGGATGCTTACTCCTCCTAGATACCTGATTCCACCTCTGGTATATCCAGGGGGTCCGTGTTTGCCAAACTCTCTGTTTTGTATTGCTTGTGGGAGCTATGAAATTGATCACTGTTCGCTATCTTTGCCTTTCATATTGTAGATTAGGTAATAATACAAAATAGAGAGTTGCCTGGATATACTAGAGGTGGGATCAGGTGCCTATGAGTAGTAAACATCCCCTGTCGACCTTTGTATTATTATGGATGTGTGCAGGCTGATATATAAACTTCCCGTTAAATTACTCACATCATTATTAAATGTGGGTCTATTTCTGAATATTGTTGATGCAGGAAATTCCGGAAAATTGCAATCAAAATTTATGATGTTAAGAGTGTAATCAAATTTGAATACAAACATGTAATTTGGATGAAAAAACTCTCCGAGATCTTGCTATAGCTTACATGTTATGCTTGACGTACAGAAACAATTGTTATGTATACATGTAATTTAATCATATGTGTCATTTTGACCGCGAATCCGGTATACAATATACATAATTCTACAGTAGGATGTTACATAAACGACACGTAAGTAACCATGATAATTATGACAACTGGAAATTATTCCTCTGTCAATTTCTAATGTATACTGTACATATTTTATACTATATGCTGTATGTTGTATTGTACTTCTTTACTTTCATAAGATTGTAGGTGATACTGCGTTTTACATCACAATGTACATCTGTTATATCTTACAGTTGTGTCCGGAAGGGGGGGGGGTACAATTGTAAGAAAGACGAAGATAACGAACAGTGATAAATCTAATAACTTCTATAAGCAATACAAAACAGAGAGTTAAGCGAAAAATAAGGAGAGAGAATTCAAGGAGCAAATCACGGTTTCCTCAAACTTTTGTTTGTCGTTTTGTGAAATACAGATGTACATGTATACGGAACATTTTATTGGTTTTCATGGAATTTTGAATCATTGATTCAATTAAATCCATTATTGGCAATGAGATTAAAAGTATCTCTAGTACTTTTATTTTCGACTTTATCAAAGCATGCCAGATTGGCGAATATTAAATACTAAGTGAATTACAAATTGCGCTTTTAGACTTAGATGTTATTCATGATATTTCTTTACAAAGAGAGAGGGACATAGAAATGACGAGAAAACCCCCAAATCGTAATATGTTTACTGTGAACACGGAAATATTCGCCCCCGTTTTAATTTCGTCCCTTTTGCCCTCGTTGTCAATAGGCGAATTTGAGAGTGGGAGAAACTGTTTTCTCTCACATCTCTCTTTTAAATCAACTATGTCTGGATGAATTTAAAACGGGACGAAACTGCCTGCGAGTGTAGAAAGGCGAAAATAACACGGGACGAAAATAACACTGTATACAGTATTTCAAACATATTTTATTATGTATAATTCCAATGTGATTTGTTACAATTGTTTTGATTGGACAAAAATAAAGCTGAACAATAGTTTACACATGAATAAATCTGAAAACGTGATGTATTCATACATGTCTGAAAACAAATATCGTACATGTAGTACGGGGAAACTATTCAAATTTTTGCAATTGTCAATAAAGCGAATGAATTGGAATTATAAGAATCAAACATTCTTTTTGAAGAATTTATCGATGTGTAACCTCGTTTTGTTTTACTCACACTTCGCACTTTTATTCAGTTTGTGAGTAAAATGTCCGGAGTTTACACATCGATAAATTCTTCATAAATGTTTACATAGACTTCTCCAGTACTAGATCATTACTTTATCAAATTATAAATGAAATTAGTTGCAAGTCTAGCAGAGATATTTTGCGAGGTCCGTCCACGACAAAAAACAAGGTCGTCATATTTTCCCATACAAAGTCTATAACCTTTTTATTATCAAAATGGCCAAATGAGCTCTAAAACTTCATTGTTATTTCGGATTTCAAACATTTCGGTTGAGCATCACTGAAGAGACATTATTTGTCGAAATGCGCATCTGGTGCATCAAAATTGGTACCGTACAAGTTTTACATTATATACTTTTTATATATTTTTAACAATTTCTTTATTGGTTTAACTGAGTGAAAGATGAAAAACACGAAAAATTTGAAAATTAACGGCGTCGTAACGGCTTGTGTATTGATTGTGACGTAATGTTTGCCGGCCGAAATGTTTCTGGGCATATATCTTGGGATATATGCCCGGAAACTTTTAAAGGAAAAAGAAGAGATGAAATTGAAAGTATATAATAAAAAGATATATAAATATCAATAGTAAGTAGAACAAATGTAATGATAAAAAGATTAGTTATAATCACATCGTTTATATACACTACCTTTATATCTTAAGACAAATTTAGTTATTTTCATTCCAGGTTTATCCCATGTGAAACAAATTTGAAATTAATGAAATCAGGGAAATGTGAAGGTAAATATACTCTCTGTTATACTTGAAACAGAAGTGGCTGTAGTTATTTCATGATTAACTTGAATATACATGATCAAATTTAGAATAAAATGCTCAGGGTGAGAATATAACCTTTGAGATTCTGGGAGGAATTAATCACCCCTACATTGCCAGAAATATACATTCTTGATGTACACATTACGATGTGTAGATCGTTCTATTCAACAAGTTCCCAGGGTAATCCCCACCCCCTCATTCTATGATTGTTCAAATATCTTCAAAACAGATGAAATCATTACCCTTATGGCCTATTAGGATGGATAAGTCAAAATGCATTGAGTATTCTGCTGGGCAAGTGCCCTTGGGGTAATCCCAAACCCTATTTCATAATTGTTGATATACATCTAAAGCAATTGAGATCCTGACCCCTAAACCAAATGCATGTATATTCCTGCTGCACATATGAAGATGCATTGAGTATTCTGATGGGTGGGCAAGTGCCTTAATCCCTGGACCCATCATGTTTTTATTGTTCAAATATCTTTAAAATGGTTGAGTATCCAACCCTTAAAGCAAATATATTCTTGTTGCACATGACACAATGCGCTGAGCACCATATTTTCGTTCGCCTCCACCCCTTTCGCTCCTCAAGGTAAAAATAAAAATTCCAAAACCCCACATCTAAAGGACACCGCCAACCATCTCCCAAAAGTTGATTTAGCCAATTCATAAAATGTAAGAGTAGTTCTTAAAACCAGGTTTTTATGTAGAAAAATGTCGTTTTTGAACCCCAATTGGCCCACGAGTGAAAATGAAAATGCACATCTATAGGACACCACCAATTACCTTCCAAAAGATGATTTGGCATAAAATGTATGAGGAGTTCTGGGAACCAAGTTGGGTTTTACTTTTTAAAAAAGCATCATTTTTTACCCTATTTGCCCCAAGGTAAAATTCAAAATTCTGAAACCTTATTGCACATCTACAGGACACCACCTATCACATTGCAAAAGATTATTTGATTACTGCTTAAAATAAAAGAGGGGTTTAAGGAAGAAGAAAGTGTGACAAACGGACGGACTAGGGTAACAACAATATACCTAAACTTTCTTTAGAAATTGCGGGTATTATGAAAATAAAATTCTCCATCAGAAAACATACCAGATTTCCTTTGTCGAAAGATTTTATTTTAGATCTGATAAACGGTAGCAGTTTTAAAGAAAAATATAGATATATTCTGTTTGTAGATTGCGAGGCTGGTAGATATGGTTGTAACTGCTCTCTAGTATGTTCCAGCAATGCATTTGGTGTAGGCTGTTACTCCACATGTAACTGTTTTGCTGATGAGATTTGTGATCCCGCAACAGGATGTACTAGCAACACCAGTGTTTCTTCATATACAACAGGTAGATTTCTCTATAAACATTTATATAACAGTTATGAAACAGGTACTATTTTCTAATTGTTGAACAACAGGTAGAATTCCCTATGAGTAATACAACATATTTCCCATTAACTTATACAACAGTTAGATTGATATATGAACATATTATCCTATCAGGTACAATTAGTATGTTAATTTTTTTTTCTCTTTAAATACGCATGATTTGAAATAAACGTTTGTTTTGCGACATGTTTTTGGTGATCAAAACAACTAATTATTGTATTTCCCTACATATTTTGTGAATTATTGAAAAACATTTCGTAGTCCATAGATTAGAAATAGTTCAGCTTTTTTTCTATAAGAATTTATCTAAATAACGATTTTGTTGTGTTTTGCCGATTTCGTGGTTACATGCGCATTATAAAATCTAATATTTTGATGGAATAAGTTGCAGTATATATCCATATATTTCCATATCTATTGCATCTCTCTTCCCATGAGATATGTTTTCAGATTCCTCCAACCTTCCAAGAAGTTCTCCTGTAAGGTCATTTAATTTTCCAAAAAACAATCGTCTGAACAAATTTCCGTTGTCGCTGCTGGTGTCCTCGGCAACTGTAGTTTTCTTCAGCATACTCTGTGCTGCTATCCTGATACGGTATTACACAATACTCAAATCTATTTCATTTGAAATTGTTATTTCTACACATGCCTCAAATTTTATTTCTTTTTAAAACATTTTCAGATTAAAAAAAAGAGTATACCAACGTGAATACAGTAAGTAAATTTGATTTAGAGTCCTATTTCAAAATCCACACAATTTGTGTAGTATTAATTTAGGATTTAATATAGTTTCAAATCATCTTATTCATGAGGGTCAGAATTCTAGAAAAAATACCATCATACTACAAAAGGTAGAAAATGTGGGAAATCTTGAAAGTCCACATGGAAATAATGTGAATGTGATGGAACTCTACGTAAACTAAACATAGTCATGGACATCGTCATGCTCACGGCGGGTGTGACCGGTTGACAGGGAATGCTTACTCCTCCTAGGCACCTGATCCCACCTCTGGTGTGTCCAGGGGTCCGTGTTTGCCCAACTCTCTGTTTTGTATTGCTTATAGGAGTTATGAGATTGATCACTGTACGTTATCTTCGCCTGTAATGCCACCGGATGATAATTCGAAACACACCGCCCGTCCCTTAAACTTAGTCTAATTAACAAAGGAATATATGCTATCAACATGAACAACATCGTTGGTTATAATACAGTTCAGACTTGTATTCCAAGTTCCGGTCAACACCCTGTATTACCCACAAGTGTACCTCTACTATTGCATCCATTTGTAAATTTACAAACACACTTTACGCTTAGATATAGATGATCTTATTCAAAATTATAGGGGAAAACAGAGTGCCAAAAAAAGTGGAGTCAAATTCGTCTAACGATAATATACCATAGGATTTGCGAAATGCTGACTTTAAACGAAACTGTTGAAATCCCTGCATCATCAACTTGTTTTCAGTAGCCTGCCTCGATTTAAAAACTGACCACACACCGAACAAGCTCTTGCGTATCAAATCAGTTGAGAGATATTAACACCATATGTAGGTGATAATGGAATATTGCTACATAAATATGGGAAGTTGACGATGGAGAAGTTGAAATCGTCCTGTTTGTCATAAAGTTGAGTTGTTAGTTTACCGTTATATATATTTCCAATAAAATATTCAAGTATGAAGCAGAAGTGGACGAGCTCACAGGGATATATCGAATCGACATATAAATGAAAATTATCATTGTTGATAGATAATACATCGTCGATATATATAAATGTCAAATTCAAGGCCACAGCAAGAGATTTTTTTCTTCTCACGTAAAAGTGTTTCGATAAATTCTGCTTCATAGGTATATAAAAACAAGTCAGCTAACAAAGGAGCACAATTCGTGCCCTTGTTGATTCCAACAGACTGTTGGAAGACCTGAACACCAAAGACCACGATGATAATTATTGTCAATTAGGAACTCCAGCATATTTTGTATTTCAACTTCAGAGTGCTTGTGTGGGGAATCAGAATGGTGTTTAACAAAGGAATTTTTTGGATGGCTGAATACTAGATTCGAATATTTCCGTTTTCCATTATTTTAAAGAAGCAACTGCCTATGATGTCAAAAAGTCTAGTCTTTAATTCATCGTGAGGAATGGTAGTGTAAAGTGTTGAAAAGTCATACCTTTTGATTTTCTTGTTTTGGGAAAAGTTTTGCGATTTCAAATTCACTAAAAATTCTCCAGAAGTTTTTAGAATCCACATTTGATTTACACCACTTCTGGTATATGTAGTCGCACAATACTTTTGAGGTTTCTCCTTCACAGCTGTTAATGTTTTCGTGAGGAGCAAAGATAGGGGCTTTGTAGAACATTTACTGGATTCAGCAATGTATCTTTATTTGTAAGGGTTTTTATGAAATTTAGGAATCTAGTATAGGTACGGTAACTCATATTCATCCGACCCATTGACTAGGATATTAAATGTGTCTAACATTGAAGCATGGTTTTGAAGAATTCATCTTTTGAAAAGGCAAATATCATTTTAATTGTGATTTCCCGCTCTTGCGTGGGGTTTTATCTAGTACAAATAAAAAGGAATACTTGTAAAAAAAAACACCCCAACAACCCAAAAAGCAATAATCAAAATGCAAAAACAACCCCTGGAAATATATGACAAGAAAACCAATGTCAAAGTATATAACATAAATCGAATTAATGTGTAATACATGTACATCAAATCTATGAAATGTCATTATACTCTCTCTCTCTCTCTCTCTCTCTCTCTCTCTCTCTCGTCCTGGTTACGAAAGGAACGCTCTACCACTGAGCTACTGTGACCGGTGTATACACTTAATGAAGTAAAGACACAGCTACATGAACATTGTAAATAATGTAACAATCATAGACATACAGAAACGAAACCATGAATTCAAACTGATTTATCTCGATTAATACTATGTCCACCGTCAATGTTAATTTACTTTTGTTTCATACATGTACAATAACACACAATATTTGAATTTATTACATATTGAATAAGTTGTCCTGTTTGAAATTCAATATGATCGTATCTTTTTTCTTCTTCAGAAAAACTGGTAAATAACTTGCACATGGCTGAAACAAGAAGAACTGAAGATGATCCTGAATATGCTTCCTACAACTATACAGATTCGAGTATATTCAGCAATAGCCTACGCCATAGCAATGAAGAAAACACGTACGACCATTCGGAACGAGGAAGCTACAACATCTTATCTCTAAGAACCAGATCATCAATGGTAAATGAAAATGACGAGGGGTGTGATGTGGCTTCATGCAGTTTTCCACATTCATCTTACAGTATGTCAAAATCTAAAGTCGAGGAGTTGAATGTCGGGATAGAACCAGAATGTTTGATCAACCTATTTCACGAGGACGAAGGTCAAAAAGTAATATATACCAAATGGGAAAAGGAAACTAATCCTAAATCACCGACTACAAGTATCAACAGACCAAAGTCAAGCATATGGTGATAGCGACATACTGCGTCATGTCCTGAAAAAGAGGAATTTCGTGTCTAGTTGTGCCGCGAACAAAGAGAAAGTGGTTATTTAAAAACCCAAAATCATGAATACATGCATGTCTGTATGCTGCATTAAGTTCACAGGAGGATGTTGCTTTTGATTGGAATACATGATTAGAAGTCCATACAATAAAAACATAATGATTGAGTTTGCTTCTCAAAACCAAATCTCAGAAAACTTGTTACACGTAACTTTAGTACAGTTTTTGATAATTCCAATATTTGAAGAATGTAGGTACATACATGTATCTATGAAGGAAAATTAAAATGATATTCCGTCTCATCTCCACTTGTGTACATGTACTACAGTGTATATTATTCTAAGACAAAATATTTGTTTGTTGTCATTTTTGGCGTATCTTGAAAAACACTTTTTGTCTTATCAGCCATAATAAAAGTCACGGTGGTGGCAAAGTACAGCATACACCATGGCTTGTTATTCATATTCGATTTGTAAAACTTGGAGGATAATGGGGGCTATACGTGTTCTATGTAACAATAGAAACATTGATTAATTATGCTTTGGTGATATACTAGGTCGAGTAGAATGAATTAAAGTTTAACGATGTCCGATGAAGGTCTGATTATATTTTACAATATTTATTACAATGGATATACTTCCGCAAATTATGAAATGTTTCTGCAGAATAATTTATTACTAATTGAAATGAAGCTTGTAAATATTGGTGTGAATTCCGGAAACAATTCTAGAGTTGAAAATCTGAAAGTAAAAATCTGCAGAATAAGTGTACTTAATATTACTGTCATCGAATGTTTACCCGACATGTTAGGTTTCGTCTTCATTACGATTCTCCTTAAACTTGTGCATCCTGCTGAAGGGGACTGTCACGTAAACAACTGGTAATTCAGTTATTCTACAAATTTTAAATATTGTTACAAAAGATTGCATGATATTTATCATAAAGTTTAAATGTTACATAATCTAAATGTGTGAACTATTTTCTGTATTTTGAATTGACCTGAATAGCAGATTTTATCAATCTACTTAAAATGTACCTATATGATAATACCTGTTCACGTTATCTCAAATTAGATTTCCTTTTATGACTCTTGATATGGAGTAATATTCATGTGCATGTATTTTCCACCAAAAATGAACTTTAACACAGCCAATTATCATACACAGGCCATTGTCATGTGAAGCCAACTTCAAAGTAGGGCCCGATAAATGTGAACGTAAGTAAAGTACTACCAAAATAATTGGCACAGAGAATTTATGTAACAAATCGTGTGAACACGGCTCTAAGAAATAGAAAACTACATTGAACTGACAACTCATTTCAGCATGTGAAGCCGGTAAATATGGATGTAACTGCTCCCAGGACTGCACCGTCAATACATATGGTTTGAACTGCTACCTCAAGTGTAATTGTTCTGTGGATGAACTTTGTGACCCAGCAGTTGGATGTGTTAGCTTCAACATCACTTCAACGTACAAAACATTTACACAACAAACATCGGTTTCAGCATCATCATCATCATCATCATCATCAACAACACCATCTTCATCATCAGGTTTATATTCTTCCTTATTACACGTCTACTGATTTATCTCCCTTTAAATTTAATACAATAAAACTGTCTATTTCCCAGAAAATGCAAAATCACCGCAACTCCATATCTAATATTCATTGATATTTTTAACCAATTAAAATACCCGCTAGGTGGAGCGTTCCGCACTGAGGTCTGTGACATATTGTTATTATTAGACGTCATGAAAGAAAAACTGTAATCATAATGGTCATTCGATCAAGCTCTTGCGTATCAAATCAGTTGAGAGATATAAACACCATATGCAGGTGATAATGGAATATTGCTACATAAATATGGGAAGTTGACGATGGAGACGTTGAAATCATCCCGTTTGTCATAAAGTTGAGTTGTTAGTTTGCCGTTAATATCTACTTTCAATAACATATCTAAGTATGAAACAGAAGTGGACGACTCTTTGGTGTCTTTTATTTCGAGTTCACTGGGATATATCGAATCGACTGAATGCAAATTATAATTGTTAATAGATAATTCATCGTCGATATATCTAAATGTCAAATTGAAGGCCACAGCAAGAGATTTTTTCATCTCAAGTAGAAGTTTTTTTTAAAACATAAATTCTGCTTCATAGGAATATAGAAACAGGTCAGGTAACAAAGGCGCTCTATCAAGAGTTAAAGAAAGCTCTTTTTTATTACAGATTATTTGAATTTAGATATAAGAAACTTTGTTGATATTAAAAAATGGACTTTTTATACAAATTGGGTTGACAAAGGCATTAAGACCTTGAATGGCTTAGTTTTACAGAATGGAACATTCAAATGTTTTACTGATGTAAAAGATGTGGTTGGTACAAAGAACCTTTTAAGCTATTATTGTCTTATTTCAAAAGTACCCAAAAATATTAAAAAAACAAATTACTGATTTTAAAAACAAAGTACATCATGAATTTTTGAGTCCAAATCAATGCATTGTACAGAAATGAACTCTAGTTCTAATGTTAAATTGTTATATCAAGTTTTGAAGGAAAAGGAATTCATAGCCCCACAACTCAAAAGAGAGAAGGGGGAAACTTATCTCAGTGAAACTATTTCAGGAAAATGTTAGGAAGTTTACTGTATGAACGCATCATTATGCACAAAAGAAACAAAATTAATTGATTTTCAATACCGTAGTATGTGTTATATAGCTACAAACTCTTTCCTTCACAAACTTAAACTTGTAGACAATGACTTGTGTTCATTTTGCAAAAGCGAAAGAGAAACAGTCACTAATATTTTTTATGACTGTGCGTATGTATCTGCTTTCTGGAGAGATTTTGTGAAATGGTACAATGCACTTGAAAAAGATTATAAAATCAAAAAAGAATTGTGTTACTAGGCAATATTGATGGAAGCTGTTTGGAAAATTTTCTTCTTTTGTTAGTAATAGAGCACATTTATTACTCCAGATCACAGGGCTCAAAACCCAAATTGTCAGATGCAATTGATTTGTTTAAATACTATAGAAATTTATAAAAATATTGTCAAAATGTATTTCATAGCAAGTCCAAAATGCTTGGTAAATGGGCATTGTATGATAATATAATGGACAAATAGTTTGTTAAAAATCAATATACATTGATATGAAAAATAAAACAATTACCTTTATATTTAAATTTCCATGTGTATATATGTATTTTTATGTGTGTATTTATATTTATGTGTGTATATGTATATATTATACATGTATATATTATATATACAATTCATTGTAATTGTTGATTTAAAGGTGCACGGAGTAATTGCAAATGTGAATGAGCGAGTGAAGATTAAAGTTTGTATGTATAAATGTTTTGAAAATACAAAAATAAAACATTAAAAAAACTAAGGAGCACAGTTCGTGCCCAGGGGATTTCCAACAGACTGTTGGAAGACCTGATCACCAAAGACCACGAAGATTTTGTCAATGAGGAACTCCAGCATATTTTTTATTTCAACTTCAGAGTACTTGTGTATGGAATCAGAGTGGCGTTTAACAAAATATTTTTTGGAATGACTGATCACTAGATAGGAATATTTGCGTTTTCCATTTTTGTTGATAAAGCAACTATCTATGATGTCAAAAAGTTTAGTCTTTAATTTATCGCGAGGAATGGTCGTGTAAAGAGTTGAAAAGTCGTACGTTTTGATGTTGATTTGAGAAAAGTTTTGTGATTTCAAGTTTACTAAAAGTTCTTTGGAAGTTTTTTTTAGAATCCACATTTGATTTACACCACATCGGGCATATGTAGTTGCACAGTACGTTTGAGTAGAATAAATATTGATAACATGAACCCATTTCAATCCGTAGTAGATTAAGTTAATCTTACTGAAAATCGTAGTCTGAACGCAATGCAGATTAAATATTGTGTGTTAAGTTTACTCATGTTATGCCAATCCCAGTTTGAACCGCCCTAAGTAACACGATACGCATAATGCCCAGTGATTTTCTTGATTGAAAAGAAATGTCAATTTAAACCAGACACAGTTGATCAGTCCCCATACAATTGTAGATGGATGGTCGTATAATCACTCATTACATCGAGTCATATGAAATGCAAAACATTTTGTATATGGCATTATTAAATATTTCAATCCGACTCCTGTGTAACGACCATGGGTGATTGTTTCTTTATGATAATTCAGACAATATCGTACATGTACCACATATCATCCGTCTACTGATTTGTTTATTTATCTAGAAGCTCAAGAGACGACAACAGTGCTGAGAAATAGTGCAGCGCCATTAAAACCATTAACGATGTTCAACGCTGTTATTATTGCATTAGCAGCCTCATTGGTTTTAGTGGTTACGCTGAGCATTTCCTGCATAGTTATTGTATTAAGGTAATTATAATTATCTATCATAATATCAGTTGTTGTGTCACAATATACCTGTTTATTGTAGTTAAACTTTTATCTCTCTTTTTATGCCCCCCCCCCTACTTGAAGATGCAGGGGCACATATTTTTGGTTTGTCTGTCTGTGTGTCTGCAAAACTTTAACACTAGTCCTAACTTTTGAATAGATGCTAATATAGCTTTTATATGTTACATGTGTAATGTATTCCTGGTGACATAACCTTCTTTGATTATCAAAGGATTTGACCTCGTGATCGTTTGACTTGCTTTTGAGTAATTTAGACCAAAGCCATAACTTTTAAATGTTTAGTAATATGTCTTTTATATTCCACATGTACTTTCTTTTGAAAAGACATTTCTTTAAGTAGCATTTTTTAATACCTCATGACCTTGACCTTTTACCTACTTTTGAAATGTTAACCTTGGTAATAGCTTTTGAACGGGTTGGGCTAAGGCTTTGCTATTTCACATGTGTCTTCTTTGTAATAATAGTTTTCATTTCTGAGTTTGTAATATTGACCTTGGGGTTTGACATACTTTTGAAAAACTTTAACCTTGGCCCTTATCGACTACGTCGCAATTCGGGTGCATCAGTGTTTTACAAGCACAGATTGTTTCATTGTGTGATTGTATGACTGAAATTTAGGTTTAACAAAAGCCTTCAGAAATTTAAGATAATTATCGATTCATATGGAGGACAAGTTGTAAAAGTGACAAACATCAAATGTCAATGTATTTTTGAAAAGACTCTAGGGATTTGAAATTTTGGGAAGGTCACCCAACAGGAAAATAAGATTTAGCAACGCATAGATACATTGTACATGTATTTATTTTCACTATATTTTTTAGTGCTGTAATAACAACGCATAAATATATGTATTTATTTTTACTGTATTTGTTTGTAGACGAAACTCGAAAAAGGGGACAAAAACAGCTACGAGTAAGTGCCCTAATGTTTTTATTATCGTTGAAATAACAGCGTGCCACTTCGCTTGATGGAGCGTGCAAATTTCAATCACTGATTGGTCATGTAGTTTCAGTAAAGTTAGCTTGGATGACCACGTTATGCCATTCTTTCAAAGAAGCCGCACCTAAACATTTGCAGGGTGATCAAACTGTCATGCTGTTACTGAAATGATTGCATTATTGATATAAAACTCACTGCAGTCATTGTTACCATAAACTAATGGACAGTAAGATAAAACAAAATCTAGTATGGAATACGTAATGTCAATTGCCGCGAAATCAAAGAAGCAGTCTCGCAAATTCAGCTCTAAAAATTTTGAAACTTTCCAAACCCATTGATGACGAATATCATCAATAACATTAAAAGTCACCAACCTTTATCTCTTTATGACGTCACAATCCTATTCTGTTGTATTATGACTAAATCATCTGCGGCTCTATTCTCTGTGTTTGGGATAGTGTGAATATGCTATATCATTCGCCAACTTCCGATTCAAATTTGCTGATAAGATAAAGAGCATATTATCAATTATGTAATAATCAACAAAACATTTTTAAATCTGTGACTGAGTAGATATCATATAGATTGTTGAAAATTCGCAATATGTACCTATTCATAACAAAGTCTTGCAATTCCGCCCCGTTTCTAAAAAAGACTCTAATATTTCTACAAATATGTAGATGTGAGAATTTATGAAATTGCAAATTGATGGAATTGAAGTTATGCCATTCGCAAAATAAATCTTTAAAATGGATAAAGTTTTTGATTTTAAAAATAGAACTTTGTAATACGGATTAATACTGTATATTTGTAAAATTATCATAACGATAGCTATATATCATGAATAAAGAGTGTCATCAATTCTAACTATCGTTTAGAAACAAAGAACAGCGAGGAGATGTCTGAGACCGCGGAACAAAATCCAGATTTCCATTCGTACCTTACCATCAGCGAAAGATCATTTCGTCTGTATGCCGATGTTCATTATGACGAAGCGGAGGAGAGGAAGAGCTTAACATCAGTATCACTACACAGCAAAGGATACGATACCAGCATCAGTGATAAAAGTGGAGGATCCGGTTATTATCTAACACCGACAGTAAAGACTGCCAAAAAAGACACAAACGGTAGTCAGTCATCTGTAACACCGACAGTAAAGACTGCCCAAAAAGATGCAACCGGTAGTCAGTCATCTGGCGATTATGACGATACCATCACAAATTGTTCAGAAACCTGTATCTGACGATTAAATACAGATTGCTATCAGGGAAACATAAGGCATGTTTGATGTAATTAAAGCATGAGATGTCTCTTTTAACTTTTACCGTTAATTCCCAGCTCTTTCCCTGTCTACATTTTACAGAATTTGGGAAATGCTTATTTTAAACGAGACTGTTGAACCAATGCATTGTAACATCAAACTATTTGTCGTTAGTCTACCTCGATTTAAAACATAACATGTTCATAAGCATCGAATCAGTTGAGAGACATAAACACCATATGTAGGTGATGATGGAATATTGTTATATAAAGATGGTAGGTTGACGATGGAGAAGCTGAAATCATCCCCTTTACCATAAAATTGAGTTGTTAGTTTACTGTCAATATCCATGTTCAACAACCTAATTTTGATGCAATTCATCAAATCGGTCACTAAGAATTTAAGATATTCTAAACTAGTTCCATGAAACACGAAAAATGTAAGATGAAATATTTTAAACAAAATCAAGAAACAATTCAATTTGAGTACTCACTTTATAAAGCATTAACTACTATACGTGTAACGTGTGTTCAGCAGAGGGTCGATATTTATCAGTGGACACGTACCTGGTTACACCAAGGATTTTGCAGTACATATATTTTACAAAAATGTTTGTTGTCTACTATAACCAAGTGACGTAGGTTTTAATATTAAATTTATTAAGAACTAAAGGCAATGGCAGATCTGAAATTAACAAATCACACACCACATTACACATGCAACAAAATATACAATTCCATAAATTCATATTCGTATTTCCCTTTAAAGAAGTCAAAATATTCCAATGAAATGTACATGATCGACTTTATTACTTTACTTCAAAAAGTAACAAACTTTATAGTCCTTGATAAAAAAACCCGGCCATTTCATAGTAGAGAAATATACTGATAAAAAATAGTTCAACGTACATAATTATCAATCAGTTAATAATAAACATTTCAAATCTATACCTTACGGTGTGGCACGGGCAGCTACATGTATAGGTCTACTCCCTCTAAAACAAATTTCCCGCACTGATGAAAATAGCCCGCGAAACTTATTTATAGAAGAAAAAGTGATTAAACTGGTTTTAGCTAGAGTGAGTGAATTCCTACAAACAACCTGGCCAATAGAATGTTGTGAATAAATTTCATTCAATTAATATAGCACAGCTTAGTATTGAAAAATGTAGAAAATTCAATTAGATATAAAGATCACCCTGCCACACTACTAAGCAAGAAATGAATTTATTCAATACATTTACGATGATTAATCAACATGGATTTAATTTAACATAATCCTTCAATTCCTTCAATCCAAAGTCCTGAGACAATGGGCTTTTACCATCGGTGTCTGATTCTTTCTAAACTTTAAAACTCACTTGAGTGTTTACACTACGTTTATCAACGCAATGCCCCCCCCCCCCCCCCCCAACGTGTAAGGCGTCGCCTGACGACAGAACAACTGGGCAGATGTATTGGAATGCTTGACGCTGGTTATTCACAACGTGACGTTACAAATGCACTAAACGTCAGTCAGAGCGTTGTAAACATGGCCTGGAACCAACAGCAGACTTTTGGTACAGCAGCACACCGACATGGGGGTGGTCATCAGAGGTCGACAACCCAACGCCTAGACCATTTTGTGCCTCTTCAGGCACGACGCCATCCCTTCAGGACAGCAACCAGCTTACGTAACGACCTCCTGAACGCCTCGGGGGTGAATGTGTCCACTCAGACGATACGGAATCGGCTTCACAATGCAGGTCTCAACTCGAGAAGGGCACCTGTTCGAGTCCCTCTGACTGTTCGACACCGGCGGGAGCGATTGGACTGGGCTGAAGATCATGTCACTTGGACACAGAACGATTGGGTTCAAGTTCTGTTCACTGATGAGTCTAGGTATTGTTTGGACTTTACAGACAGGATGCACCGAGTGTGGCGACGACAACGTGAATGTTTCCATGATGCCAACATCAGTGAACATGACCGTTATGGTGGTGGTTCCATCATGGTCTGGGGTGGAATCAGCAGGGACGGAAGAACAGATCTTCATGTCCCGGAGAGAGGAACAATGCCGGGGGTGCGGTACCGGGATGAGATCTTAGATGTTTACGTCAGACCCTACGCTGGTGATGTTGGCCCTGAGTTCATCCTGATGGATGATAACGCCCGTCCTCATCGCACCAGGATGGTGGAGCAGTACCTTCAGCAGGAGACAATTGTCCGTATGGACTGTCCAGCGCGCTCGCCGGACTTGAACCCGATTGAGTATGGATGGAACATGCTGCAGGTTGCCCTTTCACGACGTAAAACACAACCCACGACTTTGGCAGAGCTCGGAAACGCCCTCGTGGAAGAGTGGAACAACCTTTCCATTGGAAACATCCGGGTGCTTATTGACACCATGGCTCGACGTTGTCAAGCCGTCATTGATGCAAGGGGAGGCCATACCCGGTATTGACACTTCATCGACTAAGTGTAATGATGAACTATCCCCAAAAACTGTGTAATTCTTTCTCTGGTTTGCTGTTAACTTTTTGTAATGAAATGCCTTTTGGTGTTGTTATCAGATTTCAAGCATTCCGTATTGATAAAAGTTCATGCCGTTCATGGATTTTCATTCATAACCTGAGTAAACACGTTTCTGAGTCAAATTTATGTCTTTTGTTATGTTAGTGGTAAATTACACACATATAACCTAGTGATTCTTATCAAATTTTGAGAAGTATATTATAAAAATGACAACTGCCTCATCATGTCTATTGAGGAAGTTTAGAAAATACATATGAAAAATACGGACGTTTTCTAAGTCTGTCTATGAATAAGATGCCAGACACGGGAAGCAAACATGGTTATCAAACATGATTGGATGAAGTTTAAAAAGTGAAACATTATTTATTCTCAAATCATATAACAACATCATGTGTATGTGAAAATTCTATTAGTTTTACACAAGATATTTTATTATCAAAATGCAGTTAAGCCCTCTTGTTCTCATCAGGACGAAATGGGGACTTAAAAGCGACCAACATATTTTTTCCACGCCCCTCTAAATTGAAATCCACAATTCACCCTTGCTCATTGGAAAATTTGCATTGAAAATGCTTAAATTCACCATCATGATGGTAAGCAGATTGAGTAAATGAATATTATTAGATTTTGAGTTTCAATAGATTGCAGAACAAAACTTGCTTCAGAAATGTGCTGAATGTGTCATTGAATGAAATGGCAAGACATACCCTGTATCTATATCACATGATGTTGGCAATATTACTCGCTGGACTAGCTATACTGCGGATGTTTGCAACCCTGATTTGCACGTCGCGGATCTTAAGCAAAGCAATAACCGAATATACATGTATATAAATATTTGCGGCTGTAGCATATTGAAACCAACATAAATTATTCTAATCAATTCATTTATTTACTTACATTGTGATATCTGGAATGTTATAATGAGATGCTTCTATATTTTATACACTGTCATTCCGGGGAGTACTTGTTGTACAAGCTACGTATAAAATCGTTAATTCATAATATTTATTTAATAATGAATAAAAATGAAACGTATTAATTGAAATAATAAAGAGTTACATGTATATTTATATATATCTCTAGAAATCTTTAATCAGAACTTTTATGGTATATCAGTGTGTACAATTTTACCAAAACAACAGGGGATCGTAAGATAATACAAAACTGGAGGAAATTGCTAATATCTGCTATATATGTCTCTGGTCAGCTGGAACGAATACAAATTCTTCGTGTAACCTATTTTGTTCCTTTATTACCTTTGGTTTACTAATCCCAGAACGATAAATGGTATGTACTTTGTTTTGATGTGTCTCAGAGATTTCAATATTTGTCTTGAATCCATTCTGACAAGGAGCTAAGCTCTTCTTTTTCTATTTACCTTATCGTCTGGCATTATCTTCGATATAATTCATACCAGAGATGAAGTTCTGTTGTGAACAGAAAATTCGGAGCTATGAAATATGAAGATTTAAGACCTTTTAAACCAAGTGAATTCAGTTCTTCGTTTTCAACTATGTCGATATCACCAGTAATGACATATCCAGCTAAAATAACGTTGAAAGAAGAACAAGAACATGTAGATGGATTACGTTTAAGATTATCTTAAGTTTGTAATTAAAAAGTTTGGATGCGATAATAGAAGTATATTTACAGGACATAAATTTTGAAATGATACAACACATGACTGATTTTTATTATGACGAAGAATCTTCTTTATGCTAAAGGCATATATAACGTTGTTATAACTTTGAAGCTTAAGGAAATGACGATATTATTCGGAAGAATATTCATTTTGTAACCTGCAATGATTTAAAGAGTTGATAATGGACAACATCTATAATCTTAGAATTCCAATCTGTATTCTAGTGTTGAAAAATCCAAGTATGGACTAGTTTTGGCTTCCTGAAATAACGTAATCAAGACATTCAATGGAACAGAGTAACCTTTTCTGCGAATATGACGTGGACCTAATTGTTTCTTGACAAAAGGTAAAAGTAAATCAAGTGATACTTTGTGTATACGTGGACTTTTGTATGAACGAACTTCATGACTATGGCTTTGTGTACATCGACGAATCACATTTACGTTATCTGCATTTAGACTAGTCAGATTCCCAACATTATCTACGTTGAAAGAATTCTTTCTTCTCGTATGGAAGGTTTATGATATAATAATCATATAGTTTGTCACACCTCTCGTAATCAAACATTTGTGGATCAGATTAGTCACTGTGGCATATAGAATACATAGCCTGTGTGACAGTTCATAAGTATGCCCAGCATTTAGACCATCATGATAGTGGATGACTGAACGTGCCGTTATGTAAGCATTAAATGTTTTAAAATCAGAAATAGATGACAATAAATGATTTGATAGAGCAGCAACTTACATGTACGATTTTCATCCACCACTTCAGAACTACGATATCCGCTATGTACCTAAACCATACACTGGGTCATTGTCTACAATATACCAGGACTTCTGAATTGATTTTATCATAAATTTACAGCCCGGATTTACCTCCCGTGGATTTGATGAAGTTTTCAGTTGACGTGGTAGAAGATCTGGTGAAAACCAAATTCAAATTGATCAACTTGCTGAAACTTCTTCTGAAAATGCATGTATGTTGTGTACATCGTCTAATCAAAAATAGCTATATTGTATTAACAGCATGTATACATGTACGTACATGGTAGGTGTCTTGAAATATATGGAATATTTGGACTATTGAAAGAAAATATGATAGCGAACGACATTTGACAAGCCCTGTTCGTGTTTTCGACGGGAGATCATATATTAATTATCTTTCAATACAGTTACAATCAATTGAGTTTATTGTAGATCACAATATCAAGTTAATGCAGTAAGGGAATATATTATAAACAATGGAAGCACGGGTTTCGTGTAAGATAAGATAATACAAGTTACAGATACCCGATACTTCCATTTTTCTAACTGACAACAAATGTATAACCTCGACTCATGGTAGCATACGAGAGCAATAATTTCCAGAGGAGCGATGGAGTTCTGGTGATGTCTGTCGATAAGTGTCTGATAGGCTTTGATTTCAAATTGAATTTAAAGACTCCCTGATTGCACACTGGAAAGCAGTGCTTTGCCGTTGTGGAGGATCCAATACACTGACTTAGGATCTAGTAAATTGTCCCTGTGTGTAAGTATTGTACATATTGTGGTTACCATATGATAATGCTCAAACTAATTCAGCAACCCAAGTACTGTACTCAGTACCTGAAGGATGTCATACACTGACCAATAATCTAGTAGATTGTCCCTATGTAAGTACTTACAGTGGTTACTATATACTGTATTCAGACTAAGTCAGCAACCAAAACATTGTACTCAGCACCTGTAGGATAGAGAAGAATGAAAACATGATTTTTTATTAATATTCATAGAACTTCGTCTTGAATTTAACTGCAGAATTGGCAGTCTGTAGCTAAACGGTCAAATATTTTGGAATGGGTGAACTAGATATTAAATTGCCACCAAATCGATGCGTATATATTAGCTGCAATAATGTAGCCCTTTCCGATTTTGGTTGTTTGTTTGTTTGTTTTTGTTTGTTTTGTTTTGTTTTTTTGTTTTTTGGGAATGGAGGCAAGAACTTAGGATCTTCGTAATGGTGCAGATGCAGGAGTGATCATAAAGACTCCCTGATTGCACACTGGAAAGCAGTGCTTTGCCGTTGTGGAGGATCCAGTACACTGACTTAGGATCTAGTAAATTGTCCCTGTGTGTAAGTATTGTACGTATTGTAGTTACCATATGATAATGCTCAAACTAAGTCAGCAACCCAAGTACTGTACATAGTACCTGAAGGATCTCATACACTGACCAATAATCTAGTAGATTGTCCCTATGTAAGTACTTACAGTGGTTACTATATACTGTATTCAGACTAAGTCAGCAACCAAACCATTGTACTCAGCACCTGTAGGATAGAGAAGAATGAAAACATGATTTTTATTAATATTCATAGAACTTCGTCTTGAATTTAACTGCAGAATTGGCAGTTTGTAGCTAAACGGTCAAATATTTTGGAATGGGTGAACTAGATATTAAATTGCCACCAAATCGATGCGTATATATTAGCTGCAATAATGTAGCCCTTTCCGATTTTGGTTGTTTGTTTGTTTGTTTTTGTTTGTTTTGTTTTGTTTTTTTGTTTTTTGGGAATGGAGGCAAGAACTTAGGATCTTCGTAATGGTGCAGATGCAGGAGTGATCATAAAGTGATTCACCCCCGCAACATTTTCGATCATTCTAAACATTTTCTGACTTTCTTTACGTAGATAAAATGATATTCTATGTTTCTTAGTCCATATATAAATTTACAACCTGCACATTACAATTTGTGAGGTTCTATTCTACCTTTTTAACAATTCAGACATATTCCAATTTCTCGATTAATTCATACTATGCGCCATGTTTGAGCTGAACTTCCGGTTGTCAAGTTACATGTAATTGCATATTCCGATATAAGATCATATAAGATAGTGTTTTACTTCATGGATGAGTACGGAGGAGAAAACTATTTTGTCGGTATTGAAAGGGTTCAGATTTGAAATCAAGTTAAAAACGAACAGCAGATTGTAATTTTTTTTTCTGCCACCGTATGGTTTTCTTTATTTTGTCGGAATGGCTGAAGTAACTACATTTTCGAGCTGATTGTCAATGTTTAGGTTTTTCAGTAGATCCACCTATGAGATCTCTTGATAATAGACGAAGAATTTTACATGCTGTACATGATATTTATTTAAAAACACCTTTATTAGACGTGGCCAAGCACTGAGTTGGTACTCATTTTAGTGTAAACATTGGAGACAAGTATTCGGAGCTTATTATCGGTCATTCATAAAAATATTTTGCACCATTACGATCATTCTATGACATTGTAGCCCCCTCCCGAAAACGTCAGAATAAAGAATAGGAGAGGACAACATTATTGCAGTTAGATAGATATGTATTAAAGTGACACCAAAATATCATAATAAGGAAAAACAATTTGAGATATACTCAATTACACTTTGATTTCTAACCCAGCGTTTTCATCATTTTTGTATTATCATAAATCAATTATAAAATATCTTAAAATGAATAAGAAATTTTACGTAACGTTTTCTTATTTAACAGTATATTATATATAAATCAGGAAATTGTTGTGTAAGAGGTATAACAATAGTGAAAATATCAGCATAATAATTTCGTAAAAAGCAAAAACCCATGGTGTCACCTTAATGACTATGATGCAGGGCGGCCTAGTGGATCCTCCCTACCAATACAAACAATCTAACCCTTAAACAAATAACAACTAAATAAATAATTGCCAGAAGAGTGACGAGAGTTGTGTTGGTTCCTGTTCATGTGTATCTGATAGGCAAATTTTATGGTCGTTATGGTCGTTGTAACGATCTGATTTACCAATACAGATTGTCATTGGGTAAAATGCTGTCTGGCCAATTGAGGTCGTTCTTTGCATACTGATTACGAACAATGATCAATCTCATAATTTCCATAAAGAATACGCAATTAAGAGTACGACAAAGCACAAACACCTGGACAAATCCCAGAGGTGGGATAAGGCGTCTAGTAGAAGTAAGCATTTCCTGTTGACCGGTCACACCCGCCATGAGCTCTCTATCTTGATCAGGTAAACTGAACTGAATAATTAAGGAAGGTGAAGATAACGAATAGTTATCAACCTCATAACTCCTATAAGCAATACAAAATAGAGAGTTGGGCTAGCACGGACCCCTGGATATACCAGAGATGGGTGCCTAGGAGTAAACATCCCCTGTTGATCGCCCACTTCCGCTGTGAGCACTATGTTTTCATCGGATAAACGGAGTATTTTTTCATTGATGGAAGTACATTATGTGTACCACGAACCCCCCCCCCCCCCGAAAACTGTATCATTGCGGATAGTGTATGTAGCTAAGTTTCCTGGAGGGTTGTCACAGCTTCCAAAGGTGGATATAAGAGAGTGTTGTAAAGGGTAATGCAAGTTTTGAAGGTGAATTGCTAAGACATTGCTTTTGATGGTCATTGCAGTGCCTGTTTTAAATTCGTACGGAAACTTCGTTCCCATGTCCACTCATGAACGTAATATGCCGGAGTTCGAAACCGTCGTCGTTAGAGGTTTGAATATTGCAGTCGCTCTGAGGCAGTGTTCGATGTATTTTGAGAACCAGAATTTCTAGAAATGTCAGAACCGCTACGGTTCAAATGACAGACATTACCGTGAACCACACATTCTCTTGTTGTGGAGACACCAGTGCAGCTTTTAAACAGTGATTCGTGTCTGTGACATGACGAAGTTGTCGCAGGGTGTAAACTGGACAATTGTCATCCCCGGCTGAGTACATCTGACTATCAGAATTGCAGAAGCAGACGTGTGCTATTTCTGTTTCTATTTTCAAATAGTCATTTTATTTTATTTTGCATAATTATTTGCTTACTTATTATTTATATTCGATATTTGTTTGTTTCTGTTGAATAAATTTATTTAGAGCGATAGAATTGTTAAGTTTTTCTGTATTCAACTGTATGTAATAAGACACTTATAAGAACCTTTTAGTATCCAAGATATACTCTTCAAAAATTAAAAACAAAAGACAATCTCTTTAAAACGTAGACATTTTCACCATATAGATAAAGGAACAGCAAGTTGCATGTCATTGATAGATGAGATTAGATTAAATCTATTATGAGTAAACTCAGGGCATTTGAAGAAAAATTGACAAGCATTTTCAGTATGGTGGCAACAAATGGAATTATCTCGTAAGAAGTGACCTTTATGATCTGCATTTAGATTGCTTGCATTGTTTCTATGTTGACAATAGAAAATAGTTCCTTTGCGTTTACCAGAATCAAAAAGTTTACTAGATTGTAAGCAATATAATTTTTAAAGCAGTTTTAAATGATGAAAGTGATATACATGCATCTTCGTATTGTAATTGATGTGTGCAGGCTGATATATAAACTTCCCGTTAAATTATTCACATCATTATTAAATATGGTTTTATTTCTGAATGTTGTTGATGCAGGAAATTCCGGAAAATTGCAATTAAAATGCATAATGCTAAGAGTACAATATCTATGATGAAACCCATTTGAATTTGAATATAAACATGTAAATTTGAATGTAAAACCTTTCGAGATCTTGCTATAGCTTACATATAATGTTTGACATATAGAAACAATAGTTATGTATACATGTAATTTAATCGTATGTGTTATTTTGACCGCGATTCCGGTATATAATTCTACAGCAGGATGTAACATAAACGGGTAAGTAACCATGCTAATTATGACAGCTGGAGATTCTTCTTCTATCAACTTCAAATGTATACTGCACATATTTAATTGTATAAATTCATACTGTGCTGTATGTTGCATTGCCTTTATTTACTTTCATAAGTTTGTAGGTGAGTTTGAGTTTTACATTACAATGTACATTTGTCATATGTTACATATATGCTTGGAGGTGTGGCAGTTCATACAATTGTAACGGATAGAAAATAAGAACCGAGAATTTAAGGAGTAATTTACGTCTTCTGCAAGTCTTTCAAGTGCCGATTTTCTGTCGTTTTGTAATATACAGATGTGCCAGGAATATTTTGTTAATTTTCAAGGAATTCTAAATCGGTTAATTTTATCGACATTATCAACACCTGGCATATTAGCGAATTGAATTGAATGGTAAATGAGAGAGAGAGAGAGAGAGAGAGAGAGAGAGAGAGAGAGAGAGGCATAAAGACAACTAGAAAAACCACAAAAACTCAAAAGTTCCATGTTCATTTTGACCATACATGTATTTTATTGTGTAGAAGTAGGCAGAGCATACATAGACCTTCTCCTGAGGTAGAAGATGATAAAAATTTTAACATTATCAATCAAATTAGTTGCAAGTCTAGCAGAAATATCAAGAATAACTAAAAGTACATATAGCCTTAACTCGATATCTATAGCAAGCACAAGAAAATATAAGTATCTATGACTCACGTGTAATGATAAAAAGGGTTAGATGTAACCGCGTTTACATAAATTGTATCTTTATACATTACGGCAAATGTAGCTATTTTCATTCCAGGTCTAACCCATGTGGAGAAAATTCCAGATTGTTGGAATCTGGAAAATGTGAAGGTAAATGCAATCCTAAATTTAAAAAAAATGAGTCCATCAGAGAAGCGTACTAGATTGCCGCGCTGTTAAAAGGTTTTATATCAAATCTAATAAGGTACCTCTTTTGAGGAAAGGTATAGATATATTTCTTCTTTCCAGCTTGCGAGGCTGGTAGATATGGTTGTAACTGCTCTCTACTCTGTCCCAACAATACATTTGGTGTAGGCTGTTACTCCACATGTAACTGTTCTGCTGATGAGATTTGTGATCCCGCAACAGGATGTACTAGCAACACCAGTGTTTCCTCATATACAACAGGTAAATTTCTCTATAAACATTTATATAACAGAGTTATGAAACGGGTAATATTTTCTATTAGTTGAACAACAGATTGATTTCCCTATGAGCTATACAATAGATTTCCAGAGTTAGACAACATATTTCCCCATGTGCTATGTAACAGGTAGATTTCCCATGCGTTATATAACGGGTAGCTTTCCCATGAGTGATATAACAGATAAATTTCCCATGAGTGATATAACAGGCAGATTTCCCATGAGTGATATAACGGGTAGATTTCCCATACGTTATATAACGGGTAGCTTTCCGATGCGTTATATAACAGGTAGATTTCCAATGCGTGATATAACGAGTAGATTTCCCATGCGTTATGTAACAGGTATATTTTCCATGCGTTATATAACGGGTATATTTCCCAAGCGTTATACAACGGGAAGATTTCCCATACGTTTTATAACGGGTACATTTCCCACATGTTATATAACAGGTAGATTTCTCATGTGTTATATAACGGGTAGATTTCTCTTGCGTTATATAACGGGTAGATTTCCCATGAGTTATAAAACGGGTAGCTTTTCGATGCGTTATATAACAGGTAGATTTCCCATGCGTGATATATCGGGTAGATTTCCCATGCGTTATGTAACAGGTAGATTTTCCATGCGTTATATAACGTGTATATTTCCCAAGCGTTATACAACGGGTAGATTTCCCATGCGCTCTATAACGGGTAGATTTCCTACGCGTTATATAACAGGTAGATTTCTCATGTGTTATATAACGGGTAGATTTCTCTTGCGTTATATAACGGGTAGATTTTCCTTGTGTGTTATACAACATATATCCCCATGACTTATACAACAGGCATATTTCCCTATGAGCACATTATCCTATCAGTTACAATTAGAATGGCGATTATATTTTCTCTAAATATACATTACTTGAAGTAAAACGCTCATTGAGCGACCTGATTTGGAGACCAAAACCACTAGATACCGATATTTTCTTTCTCAAAAGTATTCTATGAATTATTAAAATCGATTTTGTAAGTTAATAGATGATATAATAATTTTGTTACGTTTTACCGATTTCGTGGCAACATACACATTATGAAAGGTGGGGATAACGAACAGTATTCAATTCCATAACTCCTATAAGCAATACAAAAAATAGCGAGTTAAGGAAACACGGACTCTTGGACACACCACAGGCGGGATCAGGTGTCTAGGAGGAGTAAACATCCCCTGTCGACCGGTCACACCCACCATGAGCCCTATCTTTTGCTCAGGTAAACGGAGTGATCCGTAGTCAAAATCAGTGTGACAAGAACAGCCTAACAATCGGTATGAAATAAGTGAGACAGCATTTGACCGAATGAAAGCTTGTATTGGCCAACTGCATCGTTATAGCGACCATAGAATTTGCGAAAAGCTGACTTTAAACGAGACTGTTGAAACCCCTGCACCATCAATTTGTTTGTCAGTAGCTTTCCTCGATTTTAGTTTGCCGTTAATAACTATCCAAGTATGAAGCAGATGTGGAAGACTCATGGTGTTTTTCATCTCGAGTTAACAGAGATATATCGAATCGACATTCGAATGAAAATGGTTGTTTTGTCCTCATCTAGAAATTTTTGAATTAAAGCTGACATGTATTAATAAATATATACTACTCAAAATATGATAAGGATCATAGATATTTTTCTGTTAAAAAAATTAATAACTGCATAACTGGCAATATTGTGTCCAAGTGAAATAAAAAACGTCTTCAACAAACTCGCACGTACATTTCATGGCATGGGAAATGCGTTGCTCATCACAGTTTCTGCTTTTGCTACCATTGCATGATTTTCACTCAGGCATCGGTGTCTGATTCTTTCTAAAATTTCAAACTCACTTGAGTGTTTACACTACGTTTATCAACACAATGCCCCCTCAACGTGTAAGGCGTCGCCTGACGACAGAACAACTGGGCAGATGTATTGGAATGCTTGACGCTGGCTATTCACAACGTGACGTTGCAAATGCACTAAACGTCAGTCAGAGTGTTGTAAATATGGCCTGGAACCGACAGCAAACTTTTGGCACAGCAACACACCGACATGGGGGTGGTCGTCAGAGGTCGACAACCCAACGCCAAGACCATTTGGTGGCTTTTCAGGCACGACGCCATCCCTTTGGGACAGGAACCAGCTTACGTAACGACCCCCTGAACGCCTCGGGGGTGAATTTCTCCACTCAGACGATGCGGAATCAGCTCCACAATGCAGGTCTCAACTCGAGAAGGGCACCTGTTCGAGTCCCTCTGACTGTTCGACACCGGCGGGAGCGATTGAACTGGGCTGAAGATCATGTAACTTGGACACAGAACGATTGGGTTCAAGTTCTGTTCACCGATGAGTCTAGGTATTGTTTGGACTTTACAGACAGGAGGCACCGAGTGTGGCGACGACAACGTGAACGTTTCCATGATACCAACATCAGTGAACATGACTGTTATGGTGGTGGTTCCATCATGGTCTGGAGTGGACTCAGCAGGGATGGAAAAACAGATGTTCATGTCCTGGAGAGAGGAACAATGCCGGGGGTGCGGTACCGGGATGAGATCCTCGATGTTTACGTCAGACCCTACGCCGGTGCTGTTGGCCCTGAGTTCATCCTGATGGATGATAACGCCCGTCCTCATCGCACCAGGGTGGTGGAGCAGTACCTTCAGCAGGAGATAATTTTCCGTATGGACTGGACAGCGCGCTCGCCGGACTTGAATCCGATTGAGTATGTATGGAACATGCTGCAGGTTGCCCTTTCACGCCGTAGAGCACAACCCACGACTTTGACAGAGCTCGGAAACGCCCTCGTGGAAGAGTGGAACAACCTTCCCATTGGAAACATCCGGGTACTTATTGACACCATGGCTCGACGTTGTCAAGCCGTCATTGATGCAAGGGGAGGCCATACCCGGTATCGACACTTCATCGACTAAGTGTAATGATGGACTATCCCCCAAAACACTGTAATTCTTTCTCTGGTTTGCTGTTAACTTTTTGTAATGAAATGCCTTTTGGTGTTGTTATCAGATTTCAAGCATTCCGTATCGATCAAAGTGCATGCCGTTCATGAATTTTCATTCATAACCTGAGTAAACACGTTTCTGAGTCAAATTTATGTCTTTTGTTATGTTAGTGGTAAATTACACACATATAACCTAGTGATCCTTATCAAATTTTGAGTAGTATAGTATAATTCTATAAGTCCGCCATATTTCTTTGCTAATCCGCCATATTATTTGGATATTCTATTGTTATATGTATCGGGGTTCGCATGGTATATAAGGGGACGACTTTATCTACGCTTCACTTCACATCAGTTTCTTTGATTTATCTGTGTGGGTAGCTTCGACAGGTAAACACGTACATCTCCGATACTAATTTATAGGACATCAAAAGGAAATGAAATCACGCTTTGGAACACCACGCAGTGCTAAAAATTATAATAAGCATATCGCATAGTACTAAATTATTCTAGAGGTTTGGATAAATAAATATAGAATGCCTTTTCTTTACGTGAATGTTCGTACATTTGCAGTAAATATGTCAAAACTATACAAGAAAACGCGGAGAAATATTTCATCTATCATCTATTGATAAAATGGATTAAGCAAAAGGTATAAAATCTATACCATTCACACTTACTTCAAGCAAAATGCAAATACATAAATACTACTTTACTTATGCACGCGACATGTATGCTCGCCATGAAAATGCATCGAATGCGGACGATTATTTACCTGGGTCTACTCGTAATATATGTAAAGGATCGCAGATGTACGTGTACACTTGTGGAAAATACTCTAAGTAGTAGTAAAACTCCCTTTATTTGCATAATCCATGAAACAAAACGATAAACTTCATTTGTATTTGTACAGTAAATGGCATCGCCCATAGTACAGACTGCGACACACTTAGCCCGTGCCGATCAGCTATCTTCAATCAGGGGAAGTATGAGAGTATAATATTTACCCTGTATTGTGCATGAATCCTTATACCGTATGAGTTACTGGTCAGAGTACTGCAGATTTATAAATCAGGAAATCATTTAGGTACATAAATTGTTTGTGCATAGATAATTTGCTTATACAACACTGTACCAGTGCATGGGATGAGAGAGAGAGAGAGAGAGAGAGAGAGAGAGAGAGAGAGAGAGAAGTTTCAATCGGTGATCTTGTAATAATCACGCTCTTATCAAGACAAATTATATCGTTAATTCAATAAAATAGAACCGTAACTCAATATTGTTCTCATTGATTGATAATACAGATTTATTTGATTCATTTCAAGCACGCAATAATTAAAGATTAAACATATCTTTAAATAATGTTATTTTCAATTACTTCCTTTTATGCTAATTTGGCATTCAATAGATCTTTTATATATCTATGCTATTTTGCATTATTGCATTCTGCGTTGAACTCGACGCAAATTTATTATACTAATGCAAAATGTAATAATTAAGTTTATCATATTATGCGTCGCTATCAAACACATAGAATCAAGGTGAGGGGACAAGAGTGACTATCCCCCACCTTTAATAACAATATCCATTATTTGTTATTTTGTAATGCAAATAAAAGATATATTGGGTGACAACCCCTTCCTCCCACTTGACCCCAGCTTAAACGTTCTGATATAATAGTAGAAGACACACACCACCACCAATTAAGAAAATGAAGATATTATGAGGCACTCATAGTAGAGGATTCTAACCACCCCATCCCACCCCCAACGATTGAATAAAATGAAGTGTAGGGAGAAATTATTGAGGCAGTCAAAGTAAAAGACTCGTTAACCCTTCACACCCACATTAGGACTGAACATTGGACCAAACATCTTGGTTTTTTTTTTTATTTTATTGCTGTTTTCCTTCATCTTTTATTTCGAATGGCAAGAAATTTTGAAGAATCCATTTTTCATTTTTTTTTCTTCCTGTTGTACCCCCTCCCTCATGAAAAATGACAATACATGTCTGGTTATTACATGTACATTTTGCTTTGCAACATATGCATGTATACTGATTGTATGGTGTAGAATTTCACCCTTTACCAAGTTTTCCTTCATTTATGCAGTGTAAGAAATGGTAAACTAAAATCACAAAACAAAATGCATAAAGACCAAGATATATTTAAACGTAGGAATTTCATTCACGAATACATAAATACATGTCTTCAGAAAAATCGCATGCATGCATTGCAGGACTATATCATATGTGTGATTTAACGTTTCTATAACATGCCATAATGATTACTTTCAGGCTTGAGTGTAATTTATTCATAAATATTTTCATTTCGTAGATCTAGCGCAATGGATATATACTGAAATAAGACATACCTCTGTACGTCGAAATTTCAATTTCAAATGTATTCGATATATATAAGATGTTAGTATTCATAAATCAGTAAAATTCGTGTTAAGGTTTTATTTGATATGATACAGTGTCAATATACTGTAATGCATTAGTAAGATATGCAAAAGGCAAGAGTAGAAACATTTTCCTTTTTCATTATTAGTATCAATATCTATATGATCACGAAAAAAAACACGATATAATTTATATCCGGATTCATATACCGATTTAGATATCAATAAAAACAAAGCTGCATAGTTTGGGGAGGGGGTTCTAATGGGTCTGATGAAATTAAAAGAAGGAACCCCACATTTACATTCAAACTAGATGTATTTCAAAATGATTTCATTTCTGCTCTGACTGAAAGTATATGCATGATTCTAAAGTCGGGAACGAATCTTACATAGAAAATAATTAATAGGGGAACACATAAATTCGAGCTCCTTTGGAATTTAATGAAATGTAGGTATGCCCATTTCTTTTGAAACGAATGGATATGTTGTTTTAGGCACCTATACAGGGGGTTTGGGTGGGCAGGGAGGCTGATCTGCTTTCCCCCACGTTTTTGACAATTTACTTCTTTCCGTTATTCTAACATACAAAGTCAGTATTTTCTACATGCGCAGTTCAAAGCAAGGTGAAGACAACGATCAGTGATCAATCTCATAACTCCTAAAAGCAATACAAAATAGATAGTTGGGCAAACAAAGCTATATTTTTTTAAATTGTAATGAATTCAATTATAAGCAGCAACTATTGTAAGTTTCCAATATATTGTAATTCACAAATTTTTAAGTAGCTGGAAATTTTTAATGCTTGTAAGCTTACATTTATATCAGTGATTGATTTTCTTTCCTTCTGTGAAATGATATATTGTACATACAAGTAAGACTCTCTCTCTCTCTCTCTCTCTCTCTCTCTCTCTCTCTCTCTCTCTCCTGTTAAGTCAATGAATATGGGCATACATAGACCGTAATTAAGTATATGGTCACCAAAGAGACAATGAAATTATATTTTCGTTTATACATTTCCTTTTATGTGTCTTTGTGTAATCAATTGTTTATTATTGATTGCAAATGCAATACCCGCATTTTCACACAGGTGTATATTTCTATCATTATTCCCTTATTTGTATATCCAAGTTTGTATATGATCATCAATAAATTTTGAATTGTGCACGCAATATATCCAACCAGATGCTAGGTGTATATCATTAGATTCCCGATTTCTATAAACTGCAAAACCTCGACCAGACAAGCATTCAATACAGGAAAACAAATATCGACTCTGACATCTCCCCTGATTGAAAACACCCTGTTTGGCCCTGGTGAAGTGTGTCGCAGTCTGTACAATGGAACGACAACGTGTTGTAAAGTTCTAACGAGATACAAATAGGGTTTATCATTTTGTTTCGTGGATTCATCATAATAAAGAGAATCTAATATTTTCGGTAGGTGCACATCTCCGATACCTGTTGAGTAGACATCCGTATTTGATAAGTTTTACAGAATGGAACATTCTAATGTTTTACTGATGTAAAAGATGTGGTTGGTACAAAGAACTTTTTAAGCTATTATTGTCTTATTTCAAAAGTACCCAAAAAGATTAAAAGACAAATTGCTGATTTTAAAAACAAAGTACATCATGAATTTTTGAGTCCAAATCAATGCATTGTACAGAAATGAACTCTAGTTCTAATGTTAAATTGTTATATCAAGTTTTGAAGGAAAAGGAGTTCATAGCCCCACAACTCAAAAGAGAGAAGTGGGAAACTTATCTCAGTGAAACTATTTCAGGAAAATGTTATACTTAATTTTACTGTATGAACGCATCATTAAGCACAAAGAAACAAAATTAATTGGTTTTCAATACCGTAGTATGTGTTATATAGCTACAAACTCTTTCCTTCACAAACTTAAAACTTGTAGACAATGACTTGTGTTCATTTTGCAAAAGCGAAAGAGAAACAGTCACTAATATTTTTTATGACTGTGCGTATGTATCTGCTTTCTGGAGAGATTTTGTGAAATGTTACAATGCACTTGAAAAAGATTATAAAATCACAAAAAGAATTGTGTTGCTAGGCAATATTGATGGAAGCTGGTTGGAAAAATTTCTTCTTTTGTTAGCAATAGAGCACATCTATTACTCCAGATCACAGGGCTCAAAACCCAAATTGTCAGATGCAATTGATTTGTTTAAATACTATAGAAATTTATAAAACTATTGTCAAAATGTATTTCATAGCAAATCCAAAATGCTTGGTAAATGGGCATTGTATGATAATATAATGGACAAATAGTTTGTTGAAAATCACTATACATTTATATGAAAAATAAAACAATTACCTTTATCTTTAAATTTCCATGTTTATGTGTGTATTTATATTTATGTGTGTGTATGTATATGTTATACATGTATATATTATATATACAATTCATTGTAATTGTTGATTTAGAAGGTGCACGGAGTAATTGCAAATGTGAATGAGCGAGTGAAGATTACAGTTTGTATGTATAAATGTTTTGAAAACACAAAAATAAAACATTAAAAAAACAAAGGAGCACAGTTCGTGCCCAGGGGATTTCCAAGAGACTGTAAGAAGACCTGATCACCAAAGACCACGAAGATTTTGTCAATGAGGAACTCCAGCATATTTTTTATTTCAACTTCAGAGTACTTGTGTATGGAATCAGAGCGGCGTTTACCAAAATATTTTTTGGGATGACTGATCACTAAATAGGAATATTTGCGTTTTCCATTTTTGTTGATAAAGCAACTATCTATGATGTCAAAAAGTCTAGTCTTTAATTTATCGCGAGGAATGGTCGTGTAAAGAGTTGAAAAGTCGTACGTTTTGATGTTGATTTGAGAAAGGTTTTGTGATTTCAAGTTTACTAAAAGTTCTTTGGAAGTTTTATTAGAATCCACATTTGATTTACACCACATCGGGCATATGTAGTTGCACAGTACGTTTGAGTAGAATAAATATTGATAACATGAACCCATTTCAATCCGTAGTAGTTTAAGTTAATCTTACTGAAAATCGTAGTCTGAACGCAATGCAGATTAGATATTGTGTGTGAAGTTTACTAATGTTATGCCAATCCCAGTTTGAACCACCCTAAGTAACACGATACGCGTAATCTCCAGTGATTTTCTTGATTGAAAAGAAATGTCAATTTAAACCAGACACAGTTGATCAGTCCCCATACAATTGTAGATGGATGGTCGTATAATCACTCATTACATCGAGTCATATGAAATGCAAAACATTTTGTATATGGCATTTTTAAATATTTCAATCCGACTCCTGTGTAACGACCATGGGTGTTTGTTTCTTTATGATAATTCAGACAATATCATACATGTACCACATATCATCCGTCTACTGATTTGTTTATTTATCTAGAAGCTCAAGAGACGACAACAGTGCTGAGAAATAGTGCAGCGCCATTAGCGCCATTAAAGCCATTGAGGATGTTCAACATTGTTATTATTGCCTTAGCAGCCTCATTGGTAATAGTGGTTACGCTGAGCATTTCCTGCATAGTTATTGTATTAAGGTAATGATAATTATCTATCATAATATCAGTTGTTGTGTCACAATATCCCTGTCTATTGTAGCTAAACTTTTAATTCTCTTTTTATGTCCCCCACCTACTTGAAGATTCAGGGGCACATATTTTTGGTTTGTCTGTCTGTGTGTCTGCAAAACTTTAACACTAGTCCTAACTTTTGAATAGATGCTAATATAGCTTTTATATGTTACATGTGTAATGTATTCCTGGTGACATAACCTTCTTTGATTATCAAAAGATTTGACCTCGTGATCGTTTGACTTGTTTTTGAGTAATATAGACCAAAGCCATAACTTCTAAGTGTTTAGTAATATGTCTTTTATATTCCACATGTACATTCCTTTTGAAAAGACCTTTCTTTAAGTAACATTTTTTTAAATACCTCATGACCTTGACCTATTACCTACTTTTGAAATGTTAACCTTGGTCAAAACCTTTGAACGGGTTGGACTAAGGCTTTGCTATTTCACATGTACGTGTCTTCTTTGTAATAATAGTTTTCATTTCTGAATTTGTAATTTTGACCTTGGGGTTTGACATACTTTTGAAAAACTTTAACCTTGGCCCTTATCAACTACGTCGCAATTCGGGTGCATCAGTGTTTTACAAGCACAGATTGTTTCATTGTGTGATTGTATGACTGAAAGTTAGGTTTAACAAAAGCCTTCAGAAATTTAAGATAATTATCGATTCATATGGAGGACAAGTTGTAAAAGTGACAAACATCAAATGTCAATGTGTTTTTGAAAAGACTCTAGGGATTTGAAATTTTGGGAAAGTCACTCAACAGGAAAATAAGATTTAGCAACGCATAGATACATTGTACATGTATTTATTTTCACTATATTTTTTAGTGCTGTAATAACAACGCATAAATACATGTATTTATTTTTACTGTATTTGTCTGTAGACGAAACTCGAAAAAGGGGACAAAAACAGCTACGAGTAAGTGCCCTAATGTTTTTATTATCGTTGAAATAACAGCGTGCCACTTCGCTTGATGGAGCGTGCAAATTTCAATCACTGATTGGTCATGTAGTTTCAGTAAAGTGAGTTTGGATGACCACGTTATGCCATTCTTTCAATGAAGCCGCACCTAAACATTTGCAGGGTGATCAAGCTGTCATGCTGTTACTGAAATAATTGCATTAATTATTGAAATAAAACTCACTGCAGTCATTGTTACCATAAACTAATGGACAGTAAGATAAAAAAAAATCTAGTATGGAACACGTAATGTCAATTGCTGCGAAATGAAAAAAGCAGGCTCGCAAATTCAGCTCTAAAATTTTTAAAACTTTCCAAACTCATTGATGATGAATATCATCAATAGCATTAAAATCACCAACCTTTATCTCTTTATGACGTCACAATCCTATTCTGTTGTATTATGACAAAATCATCTGCGACTATATTCTCTGTGTTTGAGATAGTGTAAATATGCTATATTATTCGCCAACTTTCGATTCAAATTTGCTGATAAGATAAAGAGCAATCATTAATTATGTAATAATCAACAAAACATTTTTAAATCTGTGACTGAGTAGATATCATATAGATTGTTAAACATTCGCAATATGTATCTATTCATAACAAAGTCTTGCAATTTCGCCCCGCTTCTAAGAAAGACTCTAATATTTCTATAAATATGTAGAGAAACAATGTGATAATTTATGAAATTCCAAATTGATGGAATTGAAGTTATGCCATTCGCAAAATAAATCTTTAAAATGGATAAAGTTTTTGATTTTAAAAATACAACTTTGTAATACGGATTAATACTGTATATTTGTAAAATTATCTTAACGATAGATATATATTATGAATAAAAGGTGTCATCAATTCTAACTATCGTTTAGAAACAAAGAACAGCGAAGAGATGTCTGAGACCGCGGAACAAAATCCAGATTCCCATTCGTACCTTACCATCAGCGAAAGATCCTTTCGTCTGTATGCCGATGTTCACTATGACGAAGCGGAGGAAAGGAAGAGCTTAACATCAGTATCATTACACAGTAAGGGATACGATACCAGCGTCAGTGATAAAAGTGAAGGATCCGATGATTATCTAACACCGACAGTAAAGACTGCCAAAAAAGACACAACCGGTAGTCAGTCATCTGTAACACCGACAGTAAAAACTGCCCAAAAAGATGCAACCGGTAGTCAGTCATCTGGCGATTATGACGATACCATCACAAAATGTTCAGAAACCTGTATCTGAGCATGACGATTAAATACAGATTGCTATCATAGAAACATAAGGCATGTTTGATGTAATTAAAGCATGAGATGTTTCTTTTAACTTTTGCCGTTAATTCCCAGCTCTTTCCCTGCCTACATTTTACAGAATTTGCGAAATGCTGATTTTAAACGAGACTGTTGAAACAATGCATTGTAACATCAAACTATTTGTCGTTAGTCTACCTCGATTTAAAAAACTGTTCATACGCATAACATGTTCATAAGCATCGAATCAGTTGAGAGACATAAACACCATATGTAGGTGATGATGGAATATTGTTATATAAAGATGGTAGGTTGACGATGGAGAAGCTGAAATCATCCCCTTTACCATAAAGTTGAGTTGTTAGTCTACCGTCAATATCCATGTTCAACAACCTAATTTTGATGCAATTCATCAAATCGGCCACTAAGATTTTAAGATATTCTAAACTAGTTCCATGAAACACGAAAAATGTAAGATGAAATATTTTAAACAAAATCAAGAAACAATTCGAGTACTCACTTTAAAAAACATTAACCACTACACGAGTAACGTGTGTTCAGCAGAGGGTTGATATTTATCAGTGGACACGTACCCGGTTACACCAAGGATTTTGCAATACATATTTCACAAAAATGTTTCTTGTCTACTAAGCAAGAAATGAATTTATTCAATACATTTACGATGATTACGATGATTATTCAACATGGATTTAATTTAACATAATCCTTCAATTCCTTAAATCTATAGTCCCGAGACAATGGGCTTTTACCAATGGTTCAGTCAAGTGACCTAATGTATCTTACCAGCTGATGTCTCCAGCTCACTTTGACACTGGGGTACAGACTCTTTTTTTTTTTTTTTTTTTTTTTTTAGACATTATTGCCAAGTGTCAAAGCTACGATGGTTAATCAGCTAGCCAACATAAACCGTAAGGCTTATTCAGCCCTAATGTAGCCTTATACTTACAAAGGATCGGCTTTTCTGCGTCTCTTTTGTGGACATTTCTGCTTCGTTGTGGAGATCAGACAAAATGATCTGCGGTCGACCAATATATAAATAGCATTTCCCGAACTTATTTCACTGCAAGGGAAACATGTTATCAAACATGATTGGATGAAGTTCAAAAAGTGAAACATTATTTATTCTCAAATCATATAACAGTATCATGTGTATGTGAAAATTCTATTAGTTTTACACAAGATATTTTATTATTAAAATGCAGTTAAGCCCTCTTGTTCTCATCAGGACGAAATGGGGACTTAAAAGCGACCAACATATTTTTTTCACGCCCCTCTAAATTGAAATCCACAATTCGCCCTTGCTCATTGGAAAATTTGCATTGAAAATGCTTAAATTCACCATCATGATGGTACGCAGATTGAGTAAATGAATATTATTAGATTTTGAGTTTCAATAGATTGCAGAACCAAACTTGCTTCACAAATGTGCTGAATGTGTCATAGAATGAAATGGCAAGACATACCCTGTATCTATATCATATGATGATGGCAATATTACTCGCTGGATTAGCTATACTGCGGATGTTTTCAACTCTGATTTGCACGTCGCGGATCTTAAGCAAAGCAATAACCGAATATACATGCATATAAATATTTGCGGCTGTAGCATATTGAAACCAACTTAAATTATTCTAATCAATTCATTTATTTACTTACATTGTGATATCTGGAATGTTATAATGAGTTGTTTCTATAATTCATACACTGTCATTACGGGGAATACTTGTACAAGATACGTATAAAATCGTTAATTCATAATATTTATTTAATAACGAATAAAAATGAAACGTATTAATTGAAATTATAAAGAGTTACTTGTATATTTATACATATCTCTAAAAATCTTTAATCAGAGCTTTTATAGTATATCAGTGTGTACAATTTTACCAAAACAACAGAGGATCATAAGATAATACGAAACTGGAAGAAATTGCTAATATCTGCTATATGTAAAACTTTTACATTTTACATTTACGTTATTTGCATTTAGACTAGTCAGATTCCCAACATTATCTACGTTGCAGTAGCATGTCAAGAACGGCCTGACAATTGGTTTGAAACACGTCCGACAACATTCGACCTAACGACACGTTGTATTTGTAGATTTACATCATGGTAACGATCATAGAATATTCTAAATGCTGACTTTAAACCAAACCTTGGAAACCCTTGTAACATCATCTTACTTGTCAGTAGCCTGAATCGATTGAAAAAAACAGATGAAACCCTAATCATTCATGCGTATCGAATCAATCGAGAGATATGAACACGATTTGCAAGTGGCAATGGAATATTGCTACATAAATATAGGAAGTTAGCGATGTTAAAGCTGAAGTAACCTCACTTGTCATAAAGTTGAGTTGTTAGTTTGCCGTTAACATCCATGTTCAATAACATCTCTAAGTACAATTCTGAAATGGGAGACTCTGTAGTGCCTTTTATTTCGCATTCACTGAGAGATATCGAATTAGTAATAGATAAACGTCATCGTTATACTGGTTGCAGATCTATCTGTAGATTTGAAGGCCACAGCAAGAATTCTTTCTTCTCGTATGCAAGGTTTATGATATAATAATCATATAGTTGGTCACACCTCTCGTAATCAAACATTTGTGGATCAGATTAGACACAGTGGCATATGGAATATATAGCCAGTGTAACAGTTCATAAGTATGTCCAGTATTTAGACCATTATGACAGTGAATGACTGAATGTGCCGTTATGTAAGCATTAATTGTTTTAAAATCAGAAATAGATGACAATAAATGATTTGATAGAGCAGCAACTTACATGTACGATTTTCATCCACCACTTCAGAACTAGGATATCCGCTATGTACCTAAACCATACACTAGGTCATTGTCTACAATATTCCAGGACTTCTGAATTGATTTTATCATAAATTTACAGTCCGGATTTGCCTCCCGCGCATTTGATGAAGTTTTCAGTTGACGTGGTAGAAGATCTGGTTGAAACGAAATACAAATTGATCAACTTGCTGAAACTTCTTCTGAAAATGCATTTATCTTGTGTACATCATCTAATCAAAACTAGCGATATTGTGTTAACAACATGCACACATTTAAGTACATGGTAGGTGTCTTGAAAGATATGCAATATTTAGACCATTGAAAGAAAATATTATAGCGAACGACGTTTGACAAGTCCTGTTCGTGTTTTCGACCCGAGATCAAATATCAATTATCTTTCAATACAGTTACAATCAATTGAGTTTATTGTAGATCACAATATCAAGTTAATGCAGTAAGGGAATATATTATAAACAATGGAAGCACGGGTTTCGTGTAAGATAAGATAATACAAGTTACAGATACCGATACGTCCATTTTTCTAACTGACAACAAATGTATAACCTCGACTCATGGTAGCATACGAGAGCAATAATTTCCAGAGGAGCGATGGAGTTCTGGTGATGTCTGTCGATAAGTGTCTGATAGGCTTTGATTTCAAATTGAATTTAAAGACTCCCTGATTGCACACTGGAAAGCAGTGCTTTGCCGTTGTGGAGGATCCAATACACTGACTTAGGATCTAGTAAATCGTCCCTGTGTGTAAGTATTGTACATATTGTGGTTACCATATGATAATGCTCAAACTAATTCAGCAACCCAAGTACTGTACTCAGTACCTGAAGGATGTCATACACTGACCAATAATCTAGTAGATTGTCCCTATGTAAGTACTTACAGTGGTTACTATATACTGTATTCAGACTAAGTCAGCAACCAAAACATTGTACTCAGCACCTGTAGGATAGAGAAGAATGAAAACATGATTTTTTATTAATATTCATAAAACTTCGTCTTGAATTTAACTGCAGAATTGGCAGTCTGTAGCTAAACGGTCAAATATTTTGGAATGGGTGAACTAGATATTAAATTGCCACCAAATCGATGCGTATGTATTAGCTGCAATAATGTAGCCCTTTCCGATTTTGGTTGTTTGTTTGTTTGTTTTTGTTTGTTTTGTTTTGTTGTTGTTGTTTTTTGGAATGGAGGCTAGAACTTAGGATCTTCGTAATGGTGCAGATGCTGGAGTGATCATAAAGTGATTCATCCCCGCAACATTTTCGATCATTCTAAACATTTTCTGACTTTCTTTACGTAAATAAAATGACATTCTATATTTCTTAGTCCATATATAAATTTACAACCTGCACATTACAATTTGTGAGGTTCTATTCTACCTTTTTAACAATTCAGACATATTCCAATTTCTCGATTAATTTATATTATGCGCCATGTTTGAGCTGAACTTCCGGTTGTCAAGTTACATGTAATTGCATATTCCGATATAAGATCATATAAGATAGTTTTACATCATGGACGATTACGGAGGAGAAAGCTATTTTGTCGGCATTGAAAGGGTTCAGATTTGAAATCAAGTTAAAAACGAACAGCAGATTGTATTTTTTTTTTCTGCCACCGTATGGTTTTCTTTATTTTGTCGGAATGGCTCAAGTAACTACATTTTCGAGCTGATTGTCAATGTTTAGGTTTTTCAGTAGATCCACCTACGAGATCTCTTGATAATAGACGAAGAAGTTTTTAAAAACACCTTTATTAGACGTGGCCAAGCACTGAGTTGGTACTCATTTTAGTGTAAACATTGGAGACAAGTATTCGGAGCTTATTATCGGTCATTCATAAAAATATTTTGCACCATTACGATCATTCTATGACATTGTAGCCCCCTCCCGAAAATGTCAGAATAAAAAAATAGGAGATGGCTACATTATTGCAGCTAGATAGATATGTGTTAAAATGACACCAAAATATGATTTCTAACCCAGCGTTTACATCATTTTTGTATTATCATTAAACCAATTATAAAATATCTTAAAATCAATAAGAAATTTTACGTAACGTTTTCTTATTTAACAGTATATTATATATATTATATATAAATCAGGAAATTGTTGTGTAAGAAGTATAGCAATAGTGCAAATATCAGCATAATAATTTCGTAAAAAGCAAAAACCCATGGTGTCACCTTAATGACTATGACGCAGGGCGGCCTAGTGGATCCTCCCTACCAATACAAACAATCTAACCCTTAAAAAAATAACAACTAAATAAATAATTACCAGAAGAGTGACGAGAGTTGTGTTGATGCCTGTTCATGTGTATCTGATAGGCAAATTTTATGGTCGTTATGGTCGTTGTAACGATCTGATTTACCAGTACAGCTTGTCATTGGGTAAAATGCTGTGTGGCCAATTGAGGTCGTTCTTTGCATACTGATTACGAACAGTGATCAATCTCATAATTTCCATAAAGAATACGCAATTAAGAGTACGACAAAGCACGAACACCTGGACACATCCCAGAGGTGGGATAAGGCGTCTAGTAGAAGTAAGCATTCCCTGTTGACCGGTCACACCCGCCATGAGCTCTCTATCTTGATCAGGTAAACTGAACTGAATAAATTAGGAAGGTGAAGATAACGAATAGTTATCAACCTCATAACTCCTATAAGCAATACAAAATAGAGAGTTGGGCTAGCACGGACCCCTGGATATACCAGAGATGGGTGCCTAGGAGGAGTAAACATCCCCTGTTGATCGCCCACTTCCGCTGTGAGCACTATGTTTTCATCGGATAAACGGAGTATTTTTTCATTGATGGAAGTACATTATGTGTACCACGAACCCCCCCCCCCCCCCCCCGAAAACTGTATCATTGCGGATAGCGCATGTAGTTAAGTTTCCTGGAGGGTTGTCACAGCTTCCAAAGGTAGATATAAGAGAGTGTTGTAAAAGGTAATGCAAGTTTTGAAGGTGAATTGCTAAGACATTGCTTTTGATGGTCATTGCAGTGCCTGTTTTAAATTCGTACGGAAACTTCGTTCCCATGTCCACTCATGAACGTAATATGCCGGAGTTCGAAACCGTCGTCGTTAGAGGTTTGAATATTGCAGTCGCTCTGAGGCAGTGTTCGATGTATTTTGAGAACCAGAATTTCTAGAAATGTCAGAACCGCTACGGTTCAAATGACAGACATTACCGTGAACCACACATTCTCTTGTTGTGGAGACACCAGTGCAGCTTTTAAACAGTGATTCGTGTCTGTGACATGACGAAGTTGTCGCAGGGTGTAAACTGGACAATTGTCATCCCCGGCTGAGTACATGTGACTATCAGAATTGCAGAAGCAGACGTGTGCTATTTCTTTTTCTATTTTCAAATAGTCATTTTATTTTATTTTGCATAATTATTTGCTTACTTATTATTTATATTCGATATTTGTTTGTTTCTGTTGAATAAATTTATTTAGAGCGATAGAATTGTTAAGTTTTTCTGTATTCAACTGTATGTAATAAGACACTTATAAGAACCTTTTAGTATCCAAGATATACTCTTCAAAAATTTAAAACAAAAGACAATCTCTTTAAAACGTAGACATTTTCACCATATAGATAAAGGAACAGCAAGTTGCATGTCATTGATAGATGAGATTAGATTAAATCTATTATGAGTAAACTCAGGACATTTGAAGAAAAATTGACAAGCATTTTCAGTATGGTGACAACAAATGGAATTATCTCCTAAGAAGTGATCTGTATGATCTGCATTTAGATTGCTTGCATTGTTTTTATGTTGACAATACAAAATGTTTCCTTTGCGTTTACCAGAATCAAAAAGTTTACTAGATTGTAAGCAATATAATTTTTAAAGCAGTTTTAAATGATGAAAGTGATATACATCTATCTTCGTATTGTAATGGATGTGTGCAGGCTGATATATAAACTTCCCGTTAAAATACTCACATCATTATTAAGTTTGGTTTTATTTCTGAATGTTGTTGATGCAGGAAATTCCGGAAAATTGCAATTAAATTGCATAATGCTAAGAGTACAATATCTATGATGAAACCAAATTGAATTTGAATATAAACATGCACATTTGGATGTAAAACCTTTCGAGATCTTGCTATAGCTTACATGCAAGGTGAAGATAACGAACAGTGAACATTACATATAATGTTTGACATATAGAAACAATAGTTATGTATACATGTAATTTAATCGTATGTGTTATTTTGACCGCGATTCCGGTATATAATTCTACAGCAGGATGTAACATAAACGGGTAAGTAACCATGCTATTTATGACAGCTGGAGATTATTCTTCTATCAACTTCAAATGTATACTGCACATATTTAATTGTATCAATTCATACTGTGCTGTATGTTGCATGGCCTTTATTTACTTTCATAAGTTTGTAGGTGAGTTTGAGTTTTACATTACAATGTACATTTGTCATATGTTACATATATGCTTGGGAGGTGTGGCAGTTCATACAATTGTAACGGATAGAAAATAAGAAGCGAGAATTTAAGGAGTAATTTACGTCTTCTGCAAGTCTTTCAAGTGCCGATTTTCTGTGGTTTTGTAATATACAGATGTGCCAGGAATATTTTGTTGGTTTTCAAGGAATTCTAAATCGGTTAATTTTATCGACATTATCAACACCTGGCATATTAGCGAATTGAATTGAATGGTAAATGAAATTCAATTTGCGCTTACGGCGAGGGAGAGAGAGAGAGAGAGAGAGAGAGAGAGAGAGAGAGAGAGAGAGAGACATAAAGACAACTAGAAAAACCACAAAAACTCAAAAGTTCCATGTTCATTTTGACCATACATGTATTTTATTGTGTAGAAGTAGGCAGAGCATACATAGACCTTCTCCTGAGGTAGACGATGATAAAATTTTAACATTATCAATCAAATCAGTTGCAAGTCTAGCAGAAATATCAAGAATAGCTAAAAGTACATATAACGTTAACTCGATATCTATAACAAGCACAAGAAAATATAAGTATCTATGACTTACATGTAATGATAAAAAGGGTTAGATATAACCGCGTTTACATAAATTGTATCTTTATACATTACGGCAAATGTAGCTATTTTCATTCCAGGTCTAACCCATGTGGAGAAAATTCCAGATTGTTGGAATCTGGAAAATGTGAAGGTAAATGCAATCCTAAATTTTAAAAACATGACTCCATCAGAGAAGCGTACTAGATTGCCGCGCAGTTAAAAGGTTTTATATCAAATCTAATAAGGTACCTCTTTTGAGGAAAGGTATAGATATATTTCTTCTTTCCAGCTTGCGAGGCTGGTAGATATGGTTGTAACTGCTCTCTACTCTGTGCTAACAATACATTTGGTGTAGGCTGTTACTCCACATGTAACTGTTCTGCTGATGAGATTTGTGATCCCGCAACAGGATGCACTAGCAACACCAATGTTTCCTCATATACTACAGGTAAATTTCTCTATAAACATTTATATAACAGAGTTATGAAACGGGTAATATTTTATATTAGTTGAACAACATATTGATTTCCCTATGAGCTATACAATAGATTTCCAGAGTTAGACAACATATTTCCCCATGTGCTATGTAACAGGTAGATTTCCCATGTGTTATATAACGGGTAGCTTTCCTATGAGTGATATAACAGATACATTTCCCATGAGTGATATAACAGGCAGATTTCCCATGAGTGATATAACGGGTAGATTTCCCATGCGTTATATAACGGGTAGCTTTCCGATGCGTTATATAACAGGTAGATTTTCCATGCGTGATATAACGGGTAGATTTCCCATGCGTTATGTAACAGGTAGATTTTCCATGCGTTATATAACGGGTATATTTCCCAAGCGTTATACAACGGGTAGATCTCCCATACGTTCTATAACGGGTAGATTTCCCACACGTTATATAACAGGTAGATTTCTCATGTGTTATATAACGGGTAGATTTCTCTTGCGTTATATAACGGGTAGATTTCCCATGCGTTATAAAACGGGTACCTTTTCAATGCGTTATATAACAGGTAGATTTTCCATGCGTTATATAACGGATAGATTTTCGCTGTGAGTTATACAACATGTATCCCCATGACTTATACAACAGGCAGATTTCCCTATGAGCACATTATCCTATTAGTTACAATTAGAATGGTGATTATATTTTCTCTAAATATACAAAACTTGAAGTAAAACCCTCGTTGAGCAACCTGATTTGGAGACCAAAACCACTAGATACCGATATTTTCTTTTTCAAAAGTATTCTATGAATTATTAAAATTGATTTTGTAAGTTAATAGATGATATAATAATTTTGTTACGTTTTACCGATTTCGTGGCAACATATACATTATCAAAGGTGGGGATAACGAACAGTATTCAATTCCGTAACTCCTATAAGCAATACAAAAAATAGCGAGTTAAGGAAACAAGGACTCTTGGACACACCACAGACGGGATCAGGTGTCTAGGAGGAGTAAGCATCCCCTGTCGACCGGTCACACCCACCGTGAGCCCTATCTCTTGCTCAGGTAAACGGAGTGATCCGTAGTCAAAATCACTGTGCCAAGAACAGCCCAACAATCGGTATGAAACAAGTGAGGCAGCATTTGACCGAATGAAAGCTTGTATTGGCCAACTGCATCGTTATAACGACCATAAAATTTGCGAAAAGCTGACTTTAAACGAGACTGTTGAAACCCCTGCACCATCAATTTGTTTGTCAGTAGATTTCCTCGATTTTTAGTTTACCACTAATAGCTATCCAAGTATGAAGCAGATGTGGAAGACTCATGGAGTTTTTCATCTCGAGTTCACAGAGATATATCAAATCGACATTCGAATGAAAATGGTTGTTTTGTCCTCATCTAGAAATTTTTGAATTAAAGCTGACATGAATTAATAAATATATACTACTCAAAATTTGATAAGGATCATAGATATTTTTCTGTTTAGAAATTTAATAACTGCATAACTGGCAATATTGTGTCCAAGCGAAATAAAAAACGTCTTCAACAAACTCGCACGTGCATTTCATGCCATGGGAAATGCGTTGCTCATCACAGTTTATGCTTTTGCTACCATTGCATGATTTTCACTCAGGCATCGGTGTCTGATTCTTTATAAAATTTTAAACTCACTTGAGTGTTTACACTACGTTTATCAACACAATGCTCCCTCAACGTGTAAGGCGTCGCCTGACGATAGAACAACTGGGCAGATGTATTGGAATGCCTGACGCTGGCTATTCACAACATGACGTTGCAAATGCACTGAACGTCAGTCAGAGCGTTGTAAATATGGCCTGGAACCGACAGCAAAGTTTTGGTACAGCAGCACACCGACATGGGGTGGTCGTCAGAGGTCGACAACCCAACGCCAAGACCATTTGGTGGTTCTTCAGGCACGACGCCATCCCTTCGGGACAGCAACCAGCGTACGTAACGATCTCCTGAACGCCTCGGGGATGAATGTCTCCACTCAGACGATACGGAATCAGCTTCACAATGCAGGTCTCAACTCGAGAAGGGCACCTGTTCGAGTCCCTCTGACTGTTCGACACCTGCGGGAGCGATTGGACTGGGCTGAAGATCATGTCACTTGGACACAGAACGATTGGGTTCAAGTTCTGTTCACAGATGAGTCCGGGTATTGTTTGGACTTTACAGACAGGAGGCACCGAGTGTGGCGACGACAACGTGAACGTTTCCATGATACCAACATCAGTGAACATGACTGTTATGGTGGTGGTTCCATCATGGTCTGGAGTGGAATCAGCAGGGATGGAAGAACAGATCTTCATGTCACGGAGAGAGGAACAATGCCGGGGGTGCGGTACCGGGATGAGATCCTCGATGTTTACGTCAGACCCTACGCTGGTGCTGTTGGCCCTGAGTCCATCCTGATGGATGCTGCAGGTTACCCTTTCACACCGTAGAGCACAACCCACGACTTTGGAAGAGCTCAGAAACGCCCTCGTGGAAGAGTGGAACAACCTTCCCATTGGAAACATCCGGGTGCTTATTGACACCATGTCTCGACGTTTTCAAGCCGTCATTGATGCAAGGGGAGGCCGGTATTGGCACTTCATCGACTAAGTGTAATGATGGACTATCCCCAAAAACTCTGTAATTCTTTCTCTGGGTTGCTGTTACCTTTTTGTAATGAAATGCGTTCTGGTGTTGTTATCAGATTTCAAGCATTCCTTATCGATCAAAGTGTATGCCGTTCATGAATTTTCATTCATAACCTGAGTAAACACATTTCTGAGTCAAATTTATGTCTTTTGTTATGTTAGTGGTAAATTACACAATTATAACCTAGTGATCCTTATCAAATTTTGAGTAGTATAATATAATTCTATAAGTCCGCCAAATTTCTTTGCTAATCCGCCATATTATTTGGATATTCTATTGTTATATGTATCGGGGTTCGCATGGTATATAAGGGGATGAGTATCTACGCTTCACTTCATATCAGTGTCTTCGATTTACCTGTGTGGGTAGCTTCGACAGGTAACACGTACATCTCCGATACTAATTTATAGGACATCAAAACGAAATGAAATCAAGTTTTGGAACACCACGCAGTGCTAAAATTTATAATAAGCATATCGCATAGTAGTAAATTATTCTAGAGGTTTGGATAAATAAATATAGAATGCCTTTTCTTTACGTGAATGTTCGTACATTTGCAGTAAATATGTCAAAACTATACAAAAAAGTCGGAGAAATATTTCATCTATCATCTATTGATAAAATGGAATAAGCAAAGGGTATAAAATTTATATCATTCACACTTCAAGAAAAAAGCAAATACATAAATACTACTTTACTTATGCACGCGACATGTATGCTCGCCATGAAAATGCATCGAATGCGGACGATTATTTACCTGGGTCTACTCGTAACATATGTAAAGGATCGCAGATGTACGTGTACACTTGTCGAAAATACTCAAAGTAGTAGTAAAACTCCCTTTATTTGCATAATCCATGAAACAAAACGATAAACTTCATTTGTATTTGTACAGTAAATGTCATTGCCCATTGTACGGACTGCGACACACTTAGCTCGTGCCGATCAGCTATCTTCGATCAGGGGAAGTATGAGAGTATAATATTTACCCTGTATTGTGCATGAATCTTTATATCACATGGCTTACTGGTCAGAGTATTGCAGATTTATAAATCAGGAAATTATTTAGGTACATAAATTGTTTATGCATATATAATTTGCATATATAACACTGTACGAGTGCATGGGATGAGAGAGAGAGAGAGAGAGAGAGAGAGAGAGAGAGAGAGGTTTCAACCGGTGATCTTGTAATAATCACGCTTTTATCAAGACAAATTATATCGTTAATTCAATAAAATAGAACCGTAACTCAATATTGTTCTCATTGATAGATAATACAGATTTATTTTATTCATTTAAAGCACACAATAATTAAAGATTAAACATATCTTTAGATAATGTTATTTTCAATTACTTCATTTTATGCTAATTTGGCATTCAATAGATTTTTTATATATCTATGCTATTTTGCATTATTGCATTCTGCGTTGAACTCGACGCAAATTAATTATACTAATGCAAAATGCAATAATTGAGTTTATCATATTATGCGTCGCTATCAAACACATAGAATCAAGGTGAGGGGACAAGAGTGACTATCCCCCACCTTTAATAACAATATCCATTATTTGTTATTTTGTAATGCAAATAAAAGATATATTGGGTGACAACCCCTCCCCCCACTTGACCCCAGCTTAAACGTTCTGATATAATAGTAGAAGACACACACCACCACCAATTAAGAAAATGAAGATATTATGAGGTACTCATAGTAGAGGACTCTAACCACCCCATCCCACCCCCAACGATTGAAGAAAATGAAGTGTAGGGGGAAATTATTGAGGCAGTCAAAGTAAAAGACTCGTTAACCCTTCACACCCACATTAGGACTGAACATCGGACCAAACATCTTGGTTTTTTTTTTTATTACTGTTTTCGTTCATCTTTTTAAACTCTTATTTCGAAAGGCAAGAAATTTTGAAGAATCCATTTTTCCAATTTATTTCTTCCTGTTGTATCCCTTCCAACATGAAAAATGACAATACATGTCTGGTTATTACATGTACATTTTGCTTTGCAACATATGCATGTATACTGATTGTATGGTGTAGAATTGCACCCTTTACCAAGTTTTCCTTCATTTATGCAGTGTAAGGAATGGTAAACTAAAATCACAAAACAAAATGCATAAAGACCAAGAATTTTTTAAACGTAGGAACTTCATTCACGAATACATAAATACATGTCTTCAGAAAAATCGCATGCATGCATTGCAGGACTATATCATATGTGTGTTTTAACGTTTCTATAACATGCCATAATGATTACTTTCAGGCTTGAGTGTAATTTATTCATAAATATTTTCATTTCGTAGATCTGGCGCAATGGATATATACTGAAAATATACATACCTCTGTACGTCGAAATTTCAAATTCAAATGTATTCGATATATATAAGATGTTAGTATTCATAAATCAGTAAAATTCGTGTCGAGGTTTTATTTGATATGATAGTGTCAATATACTGTAATGCATTAGTAAGATATGCAAAAGACAAGATAATAAACATTTTCTTTTTTCATTATTAGTATCAATATCTATATGATCACGAAAAAACATGATATAATTTATATCCGGATTCATATACCGATTTAGATATCAATAAAAACAAAGCTGCATAGTTTGGGGAGGGGATTCTAATGGGTCTGATGAAATTAAAAGAAGGAACCCCATATTTACATTCAAACTAGATGTATTTCAAAATGATTTCATTTCTGCTCTTACTGAAAGCATATGCATGATTGTAAAGTCGGGAACGAATCTTACATACAAAATAATTAATAGGGGAACACATAAATTCGATTTCCTTTGGAATTTAATGAAATGCAGGTATGCCCATTTCTTTTAACACGAATGAATATGTTGTTTTAGGCACGTATACAGGGGGTTGGGTGGGCAGGGAGGCTGGTCTGCTTTCCCCCACGTTTTTGACAATTTACTTCTTTCCGTTATTCTAACATACAAAGTCAGTATTTTCTACATGCGCAGTTCAAAGCAAGGTGAAGACAACGAACAGTGATTAATCTCATAACTCCTACAAGCAATACAAAATAGATAGTTTGGCAAACAAAACTATTATTTTAAATATTGTAATGAATTCAATTATAAGCATCAACTCCTGTAAGTTTCCAATATATTGTAATTCACAAATTTTTAAATAGCTGGAAATTTTTAATGCTTGTAAGCTTACATTTATATCAGTAATCGATTTTCTTTCCTTCTGTGAAATGATATATTGTACGTACAAGTAAGACTCTCTCTCTCTCTCTCTCTCTCTCTCTCTCTCTCTCTCTCTCTCTCTCTCTCCTGTTAAATCAATGAATATGGACATATATAGACCGTAAATAAGTATATGGTCACCAAAGAGACAATAAAATTATATTTTCGTTTATATATTTCCTTTTATATGTGTCTTTGTGTAATCAATTGTTTATTATTGATTGCAAATGCAATACCCGCATTTTCACACAGGTGTATATTTCTATCATTATTCCCTTATTTGTATATCCAAGTTTGTATATGATCATCAATAAATTTTGAATTGTGCACTCAATATATCCAACCAGATGCTAGGTGTATATCATTAGATTTCCGATTTCTATAAACTGCAAAACCTCGACCAGACAAGCATTCAATACAGGAAAACAAATTTCGACTCTGACATCTCCCCTGATTGAAAACACCCTGTTTGGCACGGGTGAAGTGTGTCGCAGTCTTTATAATGGAACGACAACGTGTTGTAAAGTTCTAACGAGATCAAAATGGAGTTTATCATTTTGTTTCGTGGATTCATCATTATAAAGAGAATCTAATATTTTCGGTAAGTGCACATCTCCGATACCTGTTGAGTAGACGTCCATATTTGATACGGTTTTTTTTTGGGTGAATATGCCATGTGCATTACATATTATGCATATGGCATGGATCTGTATTTTGCAATTGATATGAATAATAGATTTTATGCTCTTTGCTTATTCCATTCTATCAGTATGTAATTAGCAAATGATTTTCCGCATTTATTTCATAAGAAATTGCAAATACTTGCATGCATTTGCAAGTATGCAAGAAAAACTCCTATTTGCATTTTTGTCAAAATTATCTAAACTTTCAGAATGTTGTATTGGTATACAATAAATATTTTGTAATTTTGAGCAAAGCATAATGTTTTGAAATGTGATTTTATTTGTTTTTCATTCCCTATATTTTACTATCAGAGAGGTGCACTGGTCGAGTCCACCTAGAAAAATCACTCAGGTGTGACAATAACATTTAGGGTATATACGGGTAGAGTAAATTAGGCTACCTGAGAGAAATATGGCGGATAAGATGAGAAAGGTGTACGTATTTATTAATTCATGTCAGCTTTAACTCTGCTTCATAAGAATATGAAAACAGGTCAGGTAACAAAGGAACATAATACGTGCCCAAGGGAATTCCAACAGACTGTTGGAATACCTTATCACAAAAGACTACAAAGACATTGTCAATGAGGAACCCCAGCATATGTTTCAACTTCGGAGTACTTGTGCGTGGAATTAGAGTAATTTTGTCGATGACTGATCACTAGATATGAATATTTCCTTTTTCAATTCTTATTGAAGCAACTATCTATGATGTCATAAAGTCTAGTCTCTAGTTTATCGTGAGGAATGGTCGTGTAAAGTATTGAACAATCATACGTTTTGATGTTGATTTAAGAGAGGTTTTGCGATTTCAAATTTACTAAAAGTTATTTAGAACATTTTAGAATCCACATTTTGATTTATACCACTTCTGGAATATATAGTGTCACAGTACGTATACGTTTGAAGTTTCTCCTTCACAAATGTTAATATTTTCGTAAGGAGCAAAGATAGAGGGTAGGTAGAATACTTACTGGATCCGGCAATGTATCGTTGTAAGGGTTTTTATGAAGTTTAGGAATCCAGAATACGTACGGTAACTCATATTCATCCGACCCATTGGCTGGGATATTGAATGTGTCTAAAACTGAAACACGGTTTTGAAGAATTTCATCTCTTGAAAGGCAGTTGTTGTATATGTATAAGTTCAATTACTAAATGTGGAATTACTGCAAATTAAATCTAATATTTTTGTGAAATAACGTTTAGCAGATATTCACATACATGCATTTCCATAACTCTTGTGGCTTTCTGTGAGATATGCTTTCAGATTCCTCCGACCTTCCAGGAAGTTCTCCTGTGAGATCGATTCAGGATTCTCATAAAAACAATCGTCTGAACAAATTTCCGCTGTCGCTGCTGGTGTCTTCGGCAACTGTAGTTTTCTTCAGCATAGTCTGTGCTGCTATCCTGATACGGTATTACACAACACTATAATCTGGTTCATTTAAAATTGTTATTTCTACACATGCCTCAAATTTTATTTCTTTCTAAAACATTTTCAGATTGAACAAAAGAGTATACCAACGTGAATACAGTGAGTAAAATTTGATTTAGAGTACTTTTTCAAAATCCACCCAATCTGTGTAGAATTAATTTAGGATTTAATATGCTTTCAAATCATCTTATCTATGAGGGTCAGAATTCTAGAAAACAACTATCATACTAAAAACCCATCTTTAAATAACCCCAATGAGATTATCACTCGATTGAGACACTAGTCGCTATTTACATATGGGCACAATTATAATATAAAAAATGTGGGAAATCTTAAAAGTCCACATAGAAATAATGTGAATGTGATGAGAATTTACGTAAACTAAACGTAGTCATGGACATCGTCGTGCTCACGGCGGGTGTGACCGATCGACAGGGTATGCTTATTCCTCCTAGGCACCTGGTTCCACCTCTGGTGTGTCCAGGGGTCCTTGTTTGCCAAACTCTCGGATAACTCCGTTTACCTGATCAGGATATGGGGCTCACGGCGGGTGTGACCGGTCAACAGGGGATGCTTACTGCTCCTAGGCACCTGATCCCACCTCTGGTGTGTCCAGGGGTCCGTGTTTGCCCAACTATCTATTTTGCATTGCTTGTACGAGTTATGAGATTGATCACTGTTCGTTATCTTCACCTTGCATGCCACCGAATGGTAATTCGAAACACACCGCCCGTCCCTTAAACTTAACCTAATTAACAAAGGAATGCAAGGTGAAGATAACGAACAGTGATCATATATGCTATCAAAATAAGCAACATTGTTGGTCATAATAAAGTTCAGACTTGTATTCCAAGTTCAGGTCAACACCCTGCATTACCCACAAGTATACCTGTACTATTGCATCCATTTTTAAAATTACAAACACGCTTTACAGTACTTAGATATAGACGATCTTATTCAAAAATTTCCTACATATTCTTTTTATACTTTTAACTATAGTCAAGCTGGACATGCCATTAGGGATGTAAATATAGTTGAAACCTTCAATCTGAAATCACTCATTTTAAAAGGTTCGAAATTCAGAGCACCGATTTGTCAATTGCAGACATAATTTAATCTCTATTATGAATTCTGTCAAAAATTATACCAGATGAACTAAATCTAGATGGGGGAACTGAACACTCTGTCAGAATGGATAGAAAATACAAATATTAGTCAGGTTAAAAATGTCTACTATATACATGTATCCGTCTCTGTTTACTAAACCAGAAATTATGAAATAGGTTACATGAGGAACATGATGAAATAGGTTACATGAGGAATATGATGAAATAGGTTACATGAGGAATATGATGAAATAGGTTATATGAGGACTGGTTCCAGCTGACAAAAGTTGAAACAATATTGCATCGTCTGTAAGGGTCATTATTACAACTGTAATTTAAAAGAAGTTGACTTTAATTCTATATTTTTTAATCAAACATATACTAACTATTCTTTTTTAAAAGATGAAATTCTTCGAAATCACATGTTCAGTTTAAAACACCTGTAATATCGCATTCAAGGGTCTGAATGAATTTGACCTACCAGGTCTATATAGGATTTTTTTTTAAAAATTCACAAAAGCCCTGACAAAGATACATTCCTGGATCCGACAAATGTTCTACAAATATCCTATCTTTAATCTTCCTAAAATATAAACTGCTGTCATGGAGAAACTTTAGACGCATTGTGCCACGACATGCATTCAAGAAGTGGGTTGAATCAACTGTAAATTCTCAAATATTCCAAAGAACATTTAATAAATTTGAAATAACACCCCCCCCCTCGATATCAACACCATGAAATCATGCTTCTCAACACTTTACACCTTTTTACACCTATACTTTTACCTCCTTCTCACTCCTGCTTCTTCTGTATATATGTGTTTTTGTTTATATGACGTGTGGTGTCAATATACATATATGTGTTTTTGTTTAATGATTTGTCTGTTTTATGACTGGGCATGCATATGTATATATATAATTATCATTTGCGCTATATGTTTTATGCTTATATAGTCGGTTAAAGAGCTTTTTACCTCGTGTTACTTGTTCACTGTAAATAGTTCCGTCTTTAAATAAAAATTACAATGGATTTATCACCATTTCTTCAGTAAAAATAGACCTCAGAAACAATAATATCTTTTGATGAGTCATCCAAAAATTACTTTGTTAAATGCCATTCCCGTGTTTCTCGTTAACAATATTCATGTAGTTTTTAAATATCGGGTTTTCAGTATTTACAAATTGTGTTCCTATCTTAGGTGACCCGGTTTTGCATTCTTATGATACAAACTCTTCTATGAGAGATGAAGATAACGAACAGTGATCAATCTCATAACTCCTATAAGCAATACAAAATGGAGTTGGGTAAACACGGACTTCTGGACACATCAGAGGTGGGATTAGGTGCCTAGGAGGAGTAAGCATCCCCTGTCGACCGGTCACACTCGCCGTGAGCCCTATATTTTTATCAGGTAAACGGAGTTATCCGTAGTCAAAATCAATGTGCAAAGAACGGCTTAACAATCGGTATGAAACATGTCAGACAGTATTTGACCGAATGATAGGTTGTATTGGCAAATTAAATGGTATATGTAAAACTTATACGGTACCAATTTTGATGCACCAGATGCGCATTTCGACAAATTATGTCTCTTGAGTTGTGCTCAACCGAAATGTTTGAAATCCGAATGAACTTGCTAGAGCTATTATTGGGGAAAACAGAGTGCTTACAAAGTAAAATCAAATTCGTCTAAGGATAATACATGTATACCATAGAATTTGCGAAATACTGACTTTAAACGAAACTGTTGAAACCCCTGCATCATCAACCTGTTTATCAGTAGCCTGTCTCCATTTAAAAACTGATCACACGCCGAACAAGCTCTTGCGTATGAAATCAATTAAGAGATATAAACACCATATGTAGGTGATAATGGAATATTGCCACATAAATATGGGAAGTTGACGATGGAGAAGTTGAAATCGTCCCGTTTGTCATTTGTCAAGTGGAGTTGTTAGTTTGCCGTTAATATAAATTTCCAATAAAATATCTAAGTATGAAGCAGAAGTGGATGAGTTCACAGGGATATATCGAATCGACATATAAATGAAAATTATCATTGTTGATAGATAATACATCGTCGATATATATAAATGTCAAATTCAAGGCCACAGCAAGATATATTTTTTCTTCTCATGTAAAAGTGTTTTAATAAAGTCTGCTTCATAGGAATATAAAAACAAGTCAGCTAACAAAGGAGCATAATTCGTGCCCATGTTGATTCCAACAGACTTTTGGAAGACCTGAGCACCAAAGACCACGAAGATGATTATTGTCAATTAGGAACTCCAGCATATTTTGTATTTCAACTTCAGAGTACTTGTGCGAGGAATCAGAATGGTGTTTAACAAAGGAATTTTTTGGATGGTTGAATACTAGATTCGAATATTTCCGTTTTCCATTATTTTGAAGAAGCAACTGTTTATAATGTCAAAACGTCTAGTCTTTAATTAATCGTGAGGAATGGTAGTGTAAAGTGTTGAAAAGTCATACCTTTTGATTTACTTATTTTGGGAAAAGTTTTGCGATTTCAAATTCACTAAACATTCTTCAGAAGTTTTTAGAATCCACATTTGATTTACACCACTTCTGGTATATGTAGTCGCACAATACTTTTGAGGTTTCTCCTTCACAGCTGTTAATGTTTTCGTGAGGAGCAAAGACAGGGCCTTTATAGAACATTTACTGGATCCAGCAATGTATCTTTATTTGTAAGGGTTTTTATGAAATTTAGGAATCTAGTATAGGTACAGTAACTCATATTCATCCGATCCATTGACTGAGATATCAAATGTGTCTACAACTGAAGCATGGTTTTGAAGAATTCATCTTTTGAAAAGGCAAATATCATTTAAGTGTGATTTCCCGCACTTGTGTGAGGTTTTATCTGGTACAAATTAAAAGGAATACTTGTACAACAAAACAATAGCAAGAATCAAAAAGCAAAAACAACCCCCGGAAATATTTGGCAAGAAAATCAATGTCTTATCAGTATATAAGATAAATAGAGTCAATGTGTAATACATCAAATTCTCTCTCTCTCTCTCTCTCTCTCTCTCTCTCTCTCTCTCTCTCTCTCTCTCTCTCTCTCTCTCTCTCTCTCTCTCTCTCTCTCATGAAACGTCACCGGCTGTAGGTGAAGTACCACACATGTAGATGGATGTTTAATGCTCAAGGACGTTGCAGTGAGGATTCTTTCACACGGGACCTCCATTTCTATGGTTATATCTCAAAGACTTGTGATTATCACTTCTAAATGCCGAACTTTTGACGAAAAACATAACCACTGAGCTACCGTGACCGGTTTATACACTTAGTGAAGTAAAGACATAGTGACATGAACATTGTAAATAACGTAACACTCATAGACATACAGAAATGAAACCATGAATTCAAACTGATTTATCTCGATTTATACTATGTCCACCGTCAATGTTAATTTACTTTTGTTTCATACATGTACAGTAACACAGAATATTTGATTTTATTACACATTGAATAATTTGTCCCGCTCGCGCCGGTAAGTGAGAAAGTTTCCCAGTTTAATTTCGGAAGGTCGGTGTTCTCTTCCCAGGTACATTGTATTTGGGTTCTCTCTTCCACCAATAAAAACTGGGCGCCACCATATAACTGTAAAAATTGTTGAGTGTGGTAGAAAACATCGAAACAAAAACAAAAGAATAATTTGTCCTGTTTGAAATTCTATATGATCGTATCTTTTCTCTCTCCAGAAAAACTGGTAAATAACTTGCACATGGCTGAAACAAGAAGAACTGAAGATGATCCTGAATATGCTTCCTACAACTATACAGATTCGAGTATATTCAGCAATAGCCTACGCCATAGCAATGAAGAAAACACGTACGACCATTCGGAACGAGGAAGCTACAACATCTTATCTCTAAGAACCAGATCATCAATGGTAAATGAAAATGACGAGGGGTGTGATGTCCCTTCATGCAGTCAAAATCTAAAGTCGAAGAGTTGAATGTCGGGATAGAACCAGAATGTTTGATCAACCTATTTCACGAGGACGAAGGTCAAAAAGTAATATATACCAAATGGGAAAAGGAAACTAATCCTAAATCACCGACTACAAGTATCAACAGACCAAAGTCAAGCATATGGTGATAGCGACATACTGCGTCATGTCCTGAAAAAGAGGAATTTCGTGTCTAGTTGTGCCGCGAACAAAGAGAAAGTGGTTATTTAAAAACCCAAAATCATGAATACATGCATGTCTGCATGTCTGTATGCTGCATTACGTTTCATAGGAGGATGTTGCTTTTGATTGGAATACATGATTAGAAGTCCATACAATAAAAACATGATTGAGTTTGCCTCTCAAAAACAAATCTCAGAAATCTTGTACACGTAACTTTAGTACAGTTTTTGATAATTCCAATATTTGAAGAATCTAGGTACATACATGTATCTATGAAGGAAAATTAAAGTGATATTCCATCTCATCTCCACTTGTGTACATGTATCATATCATTCTAAGACAAAAGATTTGTTTGATGTTATCTTTGGCGTAACATGAAAAACACTTTTTGTCTTATCAGCCATAATAAAAGTCACGGTGGTGACAAAGTACAACATACACCATGGCTTGTTATTCATATTCGATTTGTAAAAATTGGAGGATAATGGTGGATATATGTGTTCTATGTAACAATACAAACAATCGAGATTATTTGAGTTTATATCAAATAGTCCGTATTAATTTTGATACACCCTATAGGTTGGGTCTACGTGACTTTAGCGGCTAGATGGTACAAGTTAATTTGCATGCACTACGTCACACTCGGTACTCCCTGTGATCGAACCGATTCATTACACTTTTTCCAACCGAAGCAGCAATGTGGCTCTTGTATTTGAGGCGGAAACCAAGCACGTGGCCGAGTTTTTTCTCCCCTTTTTTGGATTTATTCCCTACACATAGGTTTTTGACAATTTTTTCCTGCATTAGGAATGCCACCTAAAAAACGAGCAGCGACTCAGAGATCCACGGCCAGGGGGGTCGGGATGAAACGTAATCGTCGGAAAACAGCTCAACTCTGGGAACGAAGTCCAAATCACACGGCCACACCTTGGACGGATCGACTAGCCCCTGCAGATGGGCAGCCAAAGCCCCCTGAGGAGGTCCCTCGATTCCCAATCGATAATACACCGGATAACCCGGGTGAGTCTTGCAATTTTTTGTTGGACCAAACGGCATATTTACCCTTGGCTTTACCTTGTCAAATTACATCTACATGCGATGATATCGGCAGTCATGTCCCACTTAAACTCAAGCAAAAAATATGGGAGGGGGGGGGATTTATTGATCTGTCTGTCCTACTCAAATCGGCTACGGAATTGGAGCAATTTGAGTCCCACGGGGATTTACAACTTGTCAATGGCAAGCTATGCGTAGTCAAGCGCAAACTTAACTCCTTTTTGAGCATAGAAAAGTCGACATCAGCCTTCATGATTTACATGAGCATTGTACTTCAACATAGTCAAACGGCCCAAGAAATGCTTAAGTACATGCGAGATATAAGGCTTGCAGCTAATCGTTCACAAAATTGGCAAAAGTATGACGAGCAATTCCGACTCCGTAAGGCCTCCAACCCTGCTATGTCTTGGGGCAAAATTCACAGCGAATTCTGGTTGATGTACATAACAACCAATCAAATTTCTCTCATCCCTAGAAGGTGTCAAGCGGTTTATAGGTGTCTCAATATATCAAGAATTCCTATATCTTACCAATTATTTGTTAAAATCTTTCGTGCTTTAACAGCAGTATGTCGCTCGCCTTTTTTTTTCATCATGTTTTATTTTTTCAGCAGTCTTTTCATTGGCATTTTTACGGTTTGCGCAGTCAGTAATTTTTGTCATCGTCGATTCCACAAGTTTCTCAAAACCAGCTAGGTCAAGTGTTGGTATTTTCACCTAGGTCCAAGACCAACCAAACCGGCAAACCCCTAGTTTGTCAAATTATCTGCCCAACACTACCAATTAAGGCATATTTATAGCCCCCCTCCCATTACTTATATATTGCTCTTTTCATGCGGATGGCACTCCTACGACACGTTTTCAGTACCTAGAAGATATAGGCATGTTGACCATAGTTGCATGATAAAAATTCATGGCTAACCAGGTTAGAGGTTTGTACATTGGACACAACCATGTCATCAAGGCTACTGAGATTGAGTTGTTCCGAACAGATGGCACTCATCTGTATGTTGGTCCTGGGAAATCAATTATTTCTCAACAATATCAAGGAATTTTTTTCTTCTTCAAATGTCAAGGTTTTTCTTACCTGCCGCACAAGTAATTTATCATTTCGTGCTTGTTGCTGTTTGCCAATTGTTTTTTCGTGGGGGACATTGTTCCAATGTCTGTGGCCGAACTGGGGAGTCGGTAATGGTATGTGATGACTGTTTCTGTTCCAAAACCTGGTTGTTTCCCCCACCTGCTTCTAAAGCAGGGGGCAATTTACAGTACTAAAAGTCGTAAAAGTTAAAACAAGTAAACTAATAGTCGGGCCACCACCGGGGACAGTTGGGCCCACATCCATCTCACTTCAGTGAGGGGATGCTACAGTCTGATGCATGTTTGGGACTTATGTCCAACATGATAATGTACATACCAGGTAGCACTGCAGGAGACAGGGTGAGAAGGGCGGGTCTCGCTTACCTCCTTAGAACGCTGGCGTCCGTTCAGGTCTGGGCACTGAATGTTTTACTCGGTCCCCCCAGTGTACCCCTTACAAGTTAAGTTAAACTGGCTCACTGGGCGACTCCCCATTTTCACATGCGGCCGATATTGTCCATTTCAGTATATCCCGAATGTGTCATTGCTGTTATATGAATAAATTGGTAAACGTTGCTTATGTCTGTTATTCACTGCAATGAGTCATGGACTGTTATTACAGCCAGTTTTTTTGTTTTATCTATCAGGCGGATTCTTTAATTAATCGAGATTATTTGAGTTTATATCAAATAGTCCGTATTAATTTTGATACACCCTGTAGGTCGGGTCTACGTGACTTTCGCGGCTAGATGGTACAAGTTAATTTGTATGCACTACGTCACACTCGGTACTCCCTGTGATCGAACCCATTCATTACACTTTTTCCAACCGAAGCACCCACCCACCCTCACCCAATTTTAATTTGTATATACATGTTCTTTCCTTTTGGTTCTGCTGTTTCCTTCTCTTTCATAGGTTTCGCAACAGACGAAGACTCCCAACAGGTTACCTGGATAAAGTAAATGGTAAAGCCTGGACCACACCAAGTGTGACTGCATTGCCATTCGAGATGAAGTGCCTTAATAACAACTTTTTTAAATGTTAAGGGGGAATTTTTAATTTTAAGGCAAATTGTTGATACAGTGTATTTGAGTCTAATTAATTAGACTGTCGCATCTTTAAGGGGGGGGGGGAGAGACTGGGGAGTCGGTAATGGTATGTGATGACTGTTTCTGCTCCAAGACCTGGTTGTTTCCCCCACCTGCTTCTAAAGCAGGGGGCAATTTACAGTACTAATAGTGGGGCCACCACCGGGGACGGTTGGGCCTACATCCATCTCACTTCAGTGAGGGGATGCTACAGTCTGATGCATGTTTGGGGCTTATGTCCAACATGATAATGTACATACCAGGTAGCACTGCAGGAGACAGGGTGAGAAGGGCGGGTTTCGCTTACCTCCTTAGAACGCTGGCGTCCGTTCAGGTCTGGACACTGAATGTTTTACTCGGTCCCCCCAGTGTACCCCTTACAAGTTAAGTTAAACTGGCTCACTGGGCGACTCCCCAGTTACCCCACAAAATTTTCACATGCGACCGATATTGTCCATTTCAGTATATCCCGAATGTGTCATTGCTGTTATATGAATAAATTGGTAAACGTTGCTTGTGTCTGTTATCACTGCAATGAGTCATGGACTGTTATTACAGCCAGTTTTTTTGTTTTATCTATCAGGCGGATTCTTTAATTAATGATTAATTATGCTTTTGTAATATACTAGGTCGAGTAGAATCAATTAAGGTTTAACGATGTCCGATGAAGGTCTGATTATATTTTACAATATTTAATATAATGGATATACTTCCGCAAATTATGAAATGTGTGTGCAGAATTATTCATTACTAATTGAAATGAAGCTTGTAAATATTGGTGTGAATTCCGGAAACAATTCTAGAGTTCAAAATCGAGCAAAAGCTGAAAGTAAAAATTTGCAGAATATATGTACTTAATATTAATGTCATCGAATGTTTACCCGACATGTCAGGTTTCGTCTTCATTACGATTCTCCTTAAACTTGTGCATCCTGCTGAAGGGGACTGTCACGTAAACAACTGGTAATTCAGTTATTCTACAAATTTTAAATATTGTTAAAAAAAGATTGCAAGATATTTATCATGAAGTTTAAATGTTACATAATCTAATTGTTTGATCTATTTCCTGTATTTTGAATTTACCTGAATAGAAGTTTTTATCAATCTACTTAACAATGTACCTATATGATCATACATGTACCTCTTCACATTATCTCAAATTTAGATTTCCTTTTAGGACTCTTGATATGGAGACATATTCATGTGCATGTATTTTCCACAAAAATGAACTTTAACAAAGCCAATTATCATACACAGGCCATTGTCATGTGGAGCCAATTTCAAAGTAGGGCCCGAGAAATGTGAACGTAAGTAAAGTACTACCAAAATAATTGGCGGAGAGAATTTATGTAACAAATCGTGTGAACACGGCTCTAAGAAATAGAAAACTACATTGAACTGACAACTCATTTCAGCATGCAAAGCCGGTAAATATGGGTGTAACTGCTCCCAGGACTGCACCGTCAATACATATGGTTTGAACTGCTACTTCAAGTGTAATTGTTCTGTGGATGAACTTTGTGACCCAGCAGTAGGATGTGTTAGCTTCAACATCACTTCAACGTACAAAACATTTACACAACAAACATCGCTTTCAGCAGCATCACCACCACCATCATCATCATCATCATCAGGTTTATATTCTTCATTATTACACGTCTACTGATTTATCTCTTTATAAAAGTAATACAATAAAACTGTTTATTTCCCAGAAAATGCAAAATCACCACTACTCTATATCTAATATTCATTGATATTTTTAACCAATTAAAATACTCGCTAGGCGCTCGGAGCGTTCCATCCTGAGGCCTATGACATATCGTTATTAGCAGACGTCATGATAGATAAACTGTAATCATGGTTTAAGGAAAGTTTGGTATTTCCACCAATGTTCGATGATAAATAAAGTCTTAAGGTAATTCCACCCTTTTAGAATTATAGGTTCAATCTTATATTTGATTGTTGATTCTTCAAATAATACATCATAATAACAAATAAAAATTATAAAATAAGTATTTTGCGGTATTAATAATTTGCAATTTGTCTTAAACAGCATTATCAAACTTTCACGGAAACTGATTGAAACGATATAATAGTATTCCTTATAATTTCATGAAACTGTTTCTTTAAAACATTATTTACACAACATTTACAAACATTATTTTAACACTGGCCAATTCGGCCAATGTTAAAACAATGTTTGATATAAAGTCTTTTTACATCGTCTCGGAATAATAAAACATTGAGAGAATGGGTAATTCGAAAAAAAGATTATAGTCATTCTCATCAATAAAAGCTTTTCCCTCGGTGGCTTCAGAAAATAGCTTTTTTGACTCCAGGGCCATAAAAATTGCTATTTTCCTTACATCCATCTTATAACTATATATTGATGTAATAATCCGCTTCAGATACGATTGACGAGATGTTATTGCATGAATATTGCCTGTAAGTGAGGGCAATGTTGGAAATTGTTAACCCAGAAAATCATTGTCAACCGAGGAGTAGCCAAGGATGACAAAGGTTTTACCCTAACTTGCACGAAACATTTATAGTGTTATATTAAATGTTTTGAAGTAGCACAGTTGGCATACCTTAAACAAAGCGGTCAATGTTTTTATGGTTAATCGTACGCGTATGTGTATTGAATTCCGCGTAATCATCTGTATTCAGGCGTAAAGCTTCGCAGTGTAGACCCTCATGTATAGTTCAAAATGAAACTTATTTCTTAAATGAATAACGGTCTATATTTATTTAAATGTCGTAAGCGAGAGACACAATGACTCGAAGACTGGGTTCACACTTCCCAGTTTATTAGCTCAGGCAACTCGCAGAATTCACAATGTGTTAACTAATTTCACCCACTTCAAAACACCTGCAATGGGTTAACTTAACCTAGATAAGATACAGTGTAAATTATTATGTTAAAATGAAATTAATGATTGGCATGTTTCATAGAAGATATTTCTGTCACACCTGCCGTGATCCCTGTATCTTGACCAGGTAAACAGAGTTATCCGTAGTCAAAATCAGTGTGCCAAGAACGCCCTAACAATCGGCATGAAACACGTCAGACAGCATTTGACTCCAACTAAATCGTTATAAGGACCATAGAATTTGCGAAATGCTGATTTTAAACGAGACTGTTGGAACTCCTGCATCATCAACAAATTTGTCAGTAGACTGCTTTGATTTAAAAACTGACCATACACAGAACAAGCTCTTGTGTATCGAATCAGTTGAGAGATGTAAACACCATTTGCAGGTGATAATGGAATATTGCTACATAAATATGGGAAGTTGACGATGGAGAAGTTGAAATCATCCCCTTTGTCATAAAATTGAGTTATTAATTTGTTGTTAATATCTACTTTCAATAAAATATCTAAGTAGGAAACAGAATTGGACGACTCTGTGGTGTCGTTTATTTCGAGTTCACTGGGTATATCGAATCGACTGAATGAAAATTATAATTGTTAACCGTATAAGTTTTACATTAATAGATAATACATCGTCCATATATCTAAATGTCGAATTGAAGGCCACAGCAAGAGATTTTTTTCTTCTCACGTTGAAGTTTTTGAATAAATTCTGCTTCATTGGAAAAAATAGAAACAGGTCAGCTAACAAAGGAGTACAATTCGTGTCCAGGGGGATTCCAACCGACTCTTGGAAGACCTGATCACCAGAGACCATGAAGATATTGTCAATGAGGAACTCTAGCATATTTTTTTTTTAAAAATTTCAACTTCAGTGTACTTGTGCCTGGAATCAGAGTGGTGTTTTACAAAATAATTTTTTGGATGACTGATCACTAGATAGGAATATTTGCGTTTTCCATTTTTGTTAACAAAGCAACTGTCTATGATGTCAAAAATTCTAGTCGTGAGGAATGGTCGTGTAAAGAGTTGAAAAGCCATACGTTTCGATGTTGATTTAAGAAAAGTTTTGTGATTTCAAGTTTACTAAAAGTTCTTTGGAATTTGATTTACACCACTTCGGATATATATAGTCGCAGAGCACATTCGAGTAGAATAAATATTGATAACATGAACCCATTTCAATCCGTAGTGGTTTAAGTTAATCTTACTGAAAACCGTAGTCTGAACGCAATGCAGATTAAATATTGTGTTAAGTTTACTCATGTTATGCCAATCCCAGTTTGAACCACCCTAAGTGACACGATACGCATAATGCCAAGTGATATCCTTGATTGAAAAGAAATGTCAATTTGAACCAGCCACAGTTTATCAGTCAGCATACAATTGTAGATGGATGGTCGTATAATCACTCATTACATCGAGTCATATGCAATGCAAATCATTCTGTATATGGCATTATTAAATATTTCAAACTGATTCCTATATAACGACCATGAGTGATTGTTTCTCTATGATGATTCAGACAGTATCGTACATGTACCACAACTATATCATCCGTCTACTGATTTGTTTATTTATCTAGATGCTCAAGATACGACACCAGTGCTGAAGAATAGTGCAGCGCCATTAACGGTGTTCAACGTTGTTATTATTGCCTTGGCAGCCTCATTGGTTTTAGTGGTTACGCTGAGCATTTCCTGCATAGTTATTGTAGTAAGGTAATGATAATTATCTATTATAATATCAGTTGTTGTGTGACAATATCTCTGTCTATTGTAGTAAAACTTTTATCTCTCTTTTTATGCCCCCAATTGAAGATTCGGAGGCACACATTTTTTGGTTTGTCCATCTGTTTGTCTGCAAAACGTTAACACTAGTCATAACATTTGAATAGATGCTGATAGAGCTTTCATATGTTACAAGTGTAATGTATTCCTTGTGACATAACCTTTCTTTGGTTATCAAAGAATTTGACCTCGTGACCGTTTGAATTGCTTTTGAAAAATTTAGACCAAAGCCACAACTTTTGAATGTTTAGTAATATAGCTTTTATATTCCACATGTATATTCCTTTTGAAAAGACCTTTCTTTAAGTAGCAATTTTGTTTTTACCTCATGACCTTGCCCTATTACCTGCTTTTGAAACTTTAACCTTGGTCATAACTTTTGAACGGACTGGGCTAAGGCTTTGCTATTTCACATGTGTCTTCTTTGTAATAATAGTTTTCGTTTCTAAGTTTGTAATCTTGACTTTGGGGTTTGACATACTTTTGAAAAACTTTAACCTTGGCCCTTATCGACTACGTCGCAATTCGGGTGCATCAGTGTTTGTTTCATTGTGTGTGTGTATGACTGAAATTTAGGTTTAATAAAAACCATCAGAAATTTAAGATGATTATCAATTCATATGGAGGACAAGTTGTAAAAGTGACAAACATCAAATGTCAATGTATTTTTAAAAAGACTCTAGGAATTTGAAATTTTTGTTCTGTCTTTCGGGAAGGTGACTCAACAAGAAATTAAGATTTAGCAATACATAGATACATATATTTATTTTCACTATATTTTTATTTAGTGCTGTAATAACAACGCATAGATACATGTATTCATTTCTACTGTATTTGTCTGTAGACGAAACTCGAAAAGGGGGACAAAAACAGCTACGAGTAAGTGTCCTAATATTTTTTATTATCGTTGAAATAACAGCGTGCCACTTCGCTTGATGGAGCGTGCAAATTTCAATCACTGATTGGGCGTGTGGTTTCAGTAAAAGTGAGCTTGGATGACCACGTTACGCCATTCTTTCAATGAAGCCTCACCCAAACATTTGCAGGCTAATCAAGCTGTCATGCTGTTACTGAAATGATAGCATTATTGAAATAAACTCACTGTAGTCATTGTTACCATAAACTAATGAACAGTAAGATGCAAAATCTAGTATGGTACACGAAATGTCAATTGCCGCGAAATCAAAGAAGCAGGCTCACAAACGGAATAATTCAGCGATAAAATTTTCGAAACTTTTCAGACTCATTAATGACGGATATCATCAATAACATTAAAAGTCACCAACTTTTCTCTCTTTATGACGTCATAATCCTATTCTGTTGTATTATGACAACATCATCTGCGACACTATTCTTCAGTGTTTGGGCTAGTGTAAATATGCCATATTTATCGCCAACTTCCGATTCAAATTTGCTGATAAGATAAAGAGCAATCATTAATTATGTAATAATCAACAAAACATTTTTAAATCTGTGACTGAGTAGATATCATATAGATTGTTGAACATTCGCAATATGTATCTATTCATAACAAAGTCTTGCAATTTCGCCCCGTTTCTAAGAAAGACTCTAATATTTCTATAAATATGTAGAGACACAATATGAAAAGTTATGAAATTCCAAATTGATTGAATTGAAGTTATGCCATTCGCAAAATAAATCTTTAAAATAGATAAAGTTTTTGATTTTAAAAATACAACTTTGTAATACGGATTAATACTGTATATTTGTAAAATTATCATAACGATAAATATGTATCATGAATAAAGAGTGTCATCAATTCTAACTATCGTTTAGAAACAAAGAACAGCGAGGAGATGTCTGAGACCGCGGAACAAAATCCAGATTTCCATTCGTACCTTACCATCAGCGAAAGATCCTTTCGTCTGTATGCCGATGTTCACTATGACGAAGCGGAGGAAAGGAAGAGCTTAACATCAGTATCACTACACAGTAAGGGATACGATACCAGCGTCAGTGATAAAAGTGGAGGATCCGATGATTATTTAACACCGACTGTAAAGACTGCCAAAAAAGATGCAACCAGTAGTCAGTCATCTGGCGATTATGACGATACCATTACAAAATGTTCAGAAACCTGTATCTGATGATTAAATAAAGATTGCAATCAAAGAAAATTAAGGAGGTTTGATGTAATTAAAGCATGAGATGTCTCTTTTAACTTTTACCGTTGATTCTCAGCTCTTTCCCTGCCTACATTTTACAGAATTTGCGAAATGCTGATTTTAAACGAGACTGTTGAAACAATGCATTGTAACATCAAACTATTTGTCGTTAGTCTACCTCGATTTAAAAAAAAACCCTGATTATACGCATAACATGGTCTTGCGTATCGAATCAGTTGAAAGACATGAACACCATATGTAGGTGATAATGAAATATTGTTATATGAATATGGTAAATTGAAGATAGAGAAGCTGAAATCATATGTTTCCCATTTACCATAAAATTGAGTTGTTAGTTTACTGTAAATATATATGTTCAACAACCTAATTTTGATGCAAATCATCAAATTGGCCACTAAGATTTCAAAATATTCTAAACTACTTCCATGAAACACGAAAATTGTAAGATGAAATATTTTACACAAAATCAAGAAACAATTCAAATTCAGTACTCACTTTAAAAAAAGCATTAACTAATACGTGTGTAACGTGTGTTCAGCAGAGGGTCGATATATTTATCAGTGGACACGTACCCGGTTACACCTGGGATTTTGCAGTACATATGTTTTACAAAAATGTATGTTGTCTACAAAGCAAGAGATGAACCTTTTCAATAAATTTACGGTGGTTATTCAACAGGGATTTAACTTAACATAACCCTTCAATTCCTTAAATCCAAAGTCCCCGGACAATTGGCTTTTACCACTGGTTCAGACAAGCGACCTGATGTCTCTTACCAGCTGATGTCTCCAGCTCACTTTGACACTGGGTACAGACTTTTTCAGACTTTATTGCAAAGTGTCAAAGCTACGATGGTTAATCAGCTAGCCAACCTACACCATAAGTTTTATTCAGCCCTAACGTAGCCTTTTACTTATAAATGATCGGCTTTTCAGCGTCTCTTTTAAGGACTTTTCTGCACCGCTGCGGAGATCAGACAAACTGATCTGCGGTCGACCAATATATAAATAGCATTTGCCCAACCTATTTCACTGCAAGGGAAACATGTTATCACCATGACAAAACCCCACACCACCCGATTTTCTTTGATGGGTATAACCTGATTCACCGCACATGTAATATCATTTATGTAAGAGCACTTCAGATTTTTCAACAACAACAAATTAAAAGTGCATGAAATATTCATATTTAGGTTTCAATATTTGATGTGTCCGGTTAGAATTGTAGTAGAACTTAAAATAAATCATTTTCAAATCAACCAATGCGCTTCGAACTATTATAAAACTGACAAGTGCCTCAGCATGTCTATTGAGGAAGTTTACAAAATACATATGAAAAATACGGACGTTTTCTAAGTCTGTTTATGAATAAGATGCCAGACACAGGAAGCAAACATGGTTATCAAACATGATTGGATGAAGTTTGAAAAGTGAAACATTATTTATTCTCAAATCATATAAGAGCATCATGTGTATGTGAAAATTCTATTAGTTTTACACAAGATATTTTATTATTAAAATGCAGTTAAGCCCTCTTGTTCTCATCAGGACGAAATGGGGACTTAAAAGCGACCAACATATTTTTTCCACGCCCCTCTAAATTGAAATCCACAATTTGACCTTGCTCATTGGAAAATTTGCATTGAAAATGCTTAAATTCACCCTCATGATGGTAAGCAGATTGAGTAAATGAAGATTATTAGATTTTGAGTTTCAAAAGATTGCAGAACCAAACTTGCTTCACAAATGTGCTGAATGTGTCATAGAATGAAATGGCAAGACATACCCCGTATATATGTCACATGATGATGGTAATATTACTCGCTGGACTAGCTATACTGCGCATGTCTGCAACTCTGATTGCACGTCGCGGATCTTAAGCAAAGCAATAACCGAATATACATGCATATAAATATTTGCGGCTGTAGCATATTGAAACCAACAAAAATTATTCTCATCAATTCATTTATTTACTTACATTGTGATATCTGGAATGTTATAATGAGTTGCTTCTATATTTTATACACTGTCATTCCGGGGAGTACTTGTTGTACAAGCTCCGTATAAAATCGTTAATTCATAATATTTATTTAATAATAAATAAAAATGAAACGTATTAATTGAAATAATAAAAACTTACATGTATATTTATATATATATCTCTCTAAAAATCTTTAATCAGAACCTTTATGGTATATCAGTGTATATATTTTTACCAAAACAACAGAGGATCGTAAGATAATACGAAAGTGGAGGAAATTACTAATATCTGCTATATATGTCTCTGGTCAGCTGGAATGAATACAAATTCTTCGTGTAACCTATTTTGTTCCTTTATTACCTTTGGTTTACTAATCCCAGAACGATAAATGGTATGTACTTTGTTTTGATGTGTCTCAGAGATTTCAATATTTATCTTGCCTCAATCCATTCTGACAAGGAGCTAAGCTCTTCTTTTTATATATACCTTATCGTCTGGCATTATCTTCGATATAATTCATACCAGAGATGAAGTTCTGTTGTGAACAGAAAATCGGAGCTATGAAAGATGAAGATTTAAGACCTTTTAAAACAAGTGAATTCAGTTCGTCGTTTTCAACTTCGTCGATGTCACCAGTAATGACATGTCCAGCTAAACCAACGTTGAAAGGAGAACAAGAACATGTAGATGGATTACGTTTAAGATTATCTTAAGTTTGTAATTTAAAAGTTTGGATGCGAAAATAAAAGTCTATTTACAGGATATGAATTTTGAAATGATACAATATATGATTTTTTTTATGACGAAGAATCTTGTTTATGCTAAAGGCATATATACTTTTGTTATAACATTCAAGCTGAAGGAACTGACGTCATTATTCGGAAGGATATTCATTTTGTAACCTGCGGTGATTTAAAGAGCTGGTAATGGGCAACATCTATAATCTTAGAATTCCAATCTGTATTCTAGTGTTGAAAAATCCAAGTATGGACTAGTTTTGGCTTCCTGAAATAACGTAATCAAGACATTCAATGGAACAGAGTAACCTTTTCTGCGAATATGACGTGGACCTAATTGTTTCTTGACAAAAGGTAAAAGTAAATCAAGTGATACTCTGTAAATACTTGGACTTTTGTATGAACGAAATTCATGACTATGGCTTTGTGTACATCGACGAATCACATTTACGTTATTTGCATTTAGACTAGTCAGATTCCCAACATTATCTACGTTGCAGTAGCATGTCAAGAACGGCCTGACAATTTGGTTTGAAACACGTCCGACAACATTCGACCTAACGACACGTTGTATTTGTAGATTAACATCATTGTAACGATCATAGAATTTGCTAAATGCTGACTTTAAACCAAACCTTGGAAACCCTTGTAACATCATCTTACTTGTCAGTAGCCTGCATCGATTTAAAAAACAGATCATACCCAAATCATGTCCATGCGTATCGAATCAATCGAGAGATATGAACATGATTTGCAGGTGGCAATGGAATACTGCTACATAAATATAGGAAGTTAGCGATGTTAAAGCTGAAGTAACCTCGTTTGTCATAAAGTTGAGTTGTTAGTTTGCCGTTAACATCTATGTTAAATAACATCTCTAAGTACGATTCTGAAATGAGAGACTCTGTAGTGTCTTTTATTTCGAGTTCACTGAGATATATCGAATTAGTCATAGATAAAACGTCACTGAAATATCTATATGTCGATTTGAAGGCCACAGCAAGAATTCTTTCTTCTCGTATGTAAGGTTTATGATATAATAATCATATAGTTGGTCACACCTCTCGTAATCAAACATTTGTGGATCAGATTAGTCACTGTGGCATATAGAATACATAGCCTGTGTGACAGTTCATAAGTATGCCCAGCATTTAGACCATCATGACAGTGAATGACTGAATGTGCCGTTATGTAAGCATTAAATGTTTTGAAATAAGAATTAGGTGACAATAAGTGATTTGATAGAGCAGCAACTTACATGTACGATTTTCATCCACCACTTCAGAACTACGATATCCGCTATGTACCTAAACCATACACTAGGTCATTGTCTACAATATACCAGGACTTCTGAATTGATTTTATCATAAATTTACAGCCCGGATTTATCTCCCGTGGATTTGATGAAGTTTTCAGTTGATGTGGTAGAAGATCTGGTTGAAAACAAATACAACTTGCTGAAACTTCTTCTGAATAAGTCGACGTTCATTTGAAGAAAAAGGAGATTAATTGAAAATAGTTGGGATGCATGTATGTTGTGTACATCGTTTAATTAAAGACCATTATAGCGATGTTGTGTTAACAATATGCATACATATACGTACATGGTCGGTGTCTTCAAAGATATGCAATATTTGGACCATTGTAAGAAAACATGATAGCGAACAACGTTTGACAAGCCCTGTTCGTGTTTTCGACCCGAGACCAAATATCAAATATCTTTCAATACAGTTGCAATCAATTGAGTTTATTGTAGATCACAATATCAAGTTAAATAAGATTTTATCTACAGAAAATGGTTCATTATGCGTAATAAAAGAAACAGAATAGCATCGAGTCGATGATTGTCACAAACACTTTGAAATACTTCATTAAATAGAATGCAGGAGGCAATTTTGGGGCATCAACAGAGTATAGCTTTGGTTTATTGGGAAGGGAAGAGGGTAGTTGAAAGAAAACTAACGTTTCTCTAATTGCAATGAAATATCAGGACTAAAGTTAGTAAATATATTTCTATATTTAGTCGTTTGTCTTACCAAATACTTGCTTTTAAAGAAATATTCCTAGCATTTCTTTTATAGATAACTATAACTATATATATATATATATATAGATAGATATATATATATATATATATATATATATATATATATATATATATAGTTTGTAAAAAAGAATTCAGTATTTGATACAGTAAATATATCCAGTAATAAAAGTCAAGTTACACAAAACTCGAATAACATTTCACTGTTAGCGCTTTCGGCTTTTTAAAATGCCTCTTCAGACAGTTATAAAATGAAATAATATTGCTAAGTAACGTCAACATATCACGACGTAAGTAATTGTCCTATGTGACATCATAATAAATTACACAGGTAGCGGTATAATACACAATATCAGACAATACTTGGAAATCAATTACAGAGTTCAGTTCAATGTAGTTTCAATTTTAAACATTTATTTTCTATCAAGTTTGGGATTAAACAATTTTATAAAGTATTTCTCCTTTGTAACTATATATATATATATATATATATATATATATATATATGTATTACTAATTATGTATGTATAATTTTTATACTTAAGGTGGCTCACTACACTAAGAAACGGTCTCTCAAATCAGTACGAATTGATTTAATTATAAAAGATATGATGATATACAATATGTATATATGCCAAAAATATACAAATCTGGATGAAAACACGATTTCCAAAAAAATAATTTCAACACACATGAATAAAAGATCTCTGGTTCACCAGCCCAATGCTTTAACCACTGACCTACGATGATAGACAAACAAATTTCACAAAACATTTAAATCATCATCTTGTGACGTGGTGTCATACAGAGTATAAGTTTTAGTGTAGTGAGCTACCTTAATACCATCATTAAGAAGAAGAAGATCCTTAATTTCACAAGATTCCTCAAAGAACACAATGCATTCGTTCGTATTTATTGTGTCATTTCATGTTTCACAAAGGTCTGGCATAAACAGTTTCTTCAAAGAATTAAACGGTACAAGGTAGTACAAGGTAGTCTTGTGAGACTGAAACCATCTGTTCACTGTGGCCTCTCACAACAGGTGACCAGCAAGGTAGATATGACTAATAAATATCATCGGGTACCTTTCATATCAATATACACGTCTAAATATCTTTAGCTCATTTATTCACAATGCTACAGAATATTTATAAAGTCAATTGCATTCCACCAACATTGAGTGGCGTCCCCTGATGTTACATGTTTTGTCTCTGATTTCAACTGTTCACGTGTAGTTCTGCTGTCTATAAAGAAACAAATGATTAGTAGTGCTTGTTCTTTAAAAACATAGTTATTTATTAGCATTTACTGTAAACGTTGCATAGAATCTTCGCATCAAACAGAATTCCCAGTCGAACTATACTTATCACGATCCTACGTGTATCACATTAATGAGGAAATGGCTATCATTACAATTAATAAAGATATCAAAGTAAACAACATTGTATATATATATATATATATATATATATATATATATATATATATATATATATACATACACACACACACACAAACACACACACACACACACACACACACACACACATATATATATATATATATATATATATATATATATTCCCTGGTGGAGAAACTCAAACACTCACAACCAAACATATTTCAATAAGTGAACTGCCGTAAAATGGCTGAAATATTGCCAAAACTGCGTAAAACCTCAGTCAATCAATCAATATATGTCGAACATCTAAACATGTTTCTGTAAATTTCCTCACAGCTTGATATCACGTGTTTTGTATTTATTGATAAATCAATTGGTAATATTGATACCTATATTAACAAATGATTTTACTGTTTGAAGCATTCTTCAATTTTCATTTTAAGGAAGGCAAAGATAACGAACAGTGATCAATTTCATAACTCCTATAAGCTATACAAAATAGAGTGTTGAGCAAATACGAACCCCTGGATATACCAGAGGTGGGATCAGGTGTCTAGGAGGAGTTAGCATCCCCTGACGACCCGAGGTGAGCCCTATATCTTGATCAGGTAAACGTAGTTATCCGTAGTCAAAATCGAGATGCCAAGAACGGCCTAACAATCGGCGTGAAACACATCACACAGCATTTCATCCAATGATAGGTTGTGTTGGCAAACTAAATCGTTATAACGACTATAGAATTTGCGAAATGCTGACTTTAAACGAGACTATTGAAACCCCTGCATCATCAACTTGTTTGTCAGTAGCCTGCCTCGATTGAAATACTGACCATACACAGAACAAACTCTTGCGTACCGAATCAGTTAAAAGATGTAAACACCATATGTAAGTGGTAATGGAATATTGCTACATAATTATGGGAAGTTGACGATGGAGAAGTTGAAATCATTATTGTTAGGAAACAACACTAAAAAACTGAAAATTTTAGAATGAATTTTGAGTCCCTGTATGAAATATGATTTAAAATATACACCGGAAAGCTTGCTTTGTAAGACATTAATGAAATGAAACGTTTTGAAACATTTTTTCATATATCTGTACACAGATTAAAGACTTCTGGATTCAGCCTTCTTAACTTTTCCTGAGAAAGTGTATCAGAAGTATAAGGAAGATGGATACCACGACTATGAGCTCTGTAACCAGTATAACGATGACGTTCATTCCATTCTTTGACGAATATTCATCATATATCACTATGGTACTGTTGCTTTCTGTGTCGACAGAAAATATTTGTGAGTCAGATGAGCATGCATGTTCATAGGGCGACCGACTATGAGAGAAGAATGAAAACATTCTTTAATGAAATTGGCAAAATTATTTTTGACTCTTTCCCTCGCTACATGTGTGTGCCACGCTTTCTTTCAGATTATTACAAGTTACTAAAACAAACTTTACAGAAAATATTAAATATGATAAATTCTCATGGCTGTATCAACAATTTGCATTTGAATAGTCGGGCATTCCCTGTGTATCCCTGTGTATTCCCAATAGTCAAAACTACAAATTTATGCTAGATAACCCACAACTTGCAATCATTTACATTTTGGAAGTAAATTGTAGAAATCGATATAACTAATTTTTAAAATAATTCATTTGTACATGTTCGTATATCCTAGGAAACTATGAAATCCACAAACGATCAGCAAAGTGAAACAGACAGTGAATTATCTCCCTTTCACAATGTAATTGTTAACATAGATCAGTGCAAATAACGGGATTAATATGTGCATTGATTATATAGCACTAACAACAACAAAAATAACTATACATGTTGTGGATAGTCATGAAGACTTTTGAGCTCCTAATTAAATTAAGATATGGTAAATCGTATAGCCTGTTGATATGGGTACATACGGAGACATATATAGTGAGCAGCCATTTAAGGCGATTGTTAAAGGACTTCTATGTAACTAAATAGATTAAGATACCATATCGGTTATAAATTAAATATCCAATCAAGTATCAATAGCAATGATACTGGTTTATGAAACGTAAACAATCAAGTGACTGGCATATTAATCCCAGTGGTTGAAGAAAGGTGAAGATAACGAACAGTGATGAATCTCATAACTCCTATAAATGTGAAGATAACGAACAGTGATGAATCTCAAAACTCCTATAAAGGTGAAGATAACGAACAGTGATCAATCTCATAACTCCTATAAGCAATACAAAAGAGTTGAGCAAACACGGACACCTGGACACACCAGAGGGGGGAGTAAGCATCCCCTGTTGACCGGTCACACCTGCCGTGAGCCCTATGTCTTGATCAGGTAAACGGAGTTATCCGTAATCAAAATCAGCGTGCCAAGAACGGCTTAACAATCAGTATGAAACACATCAGACAGCTTGACCCAATGATAGGTTGTAAAGAGAAATGGCATATGCAACTGGCAGATACAAGTGACTTACTGACAAGATGTATATGCAAGTGGGTTAGGTAGGTGGTATATGCAAGTGGCAAGCTTAAGTTGTTATACATGTAGGCAGGTGGCAAGAGAGAAGGCCCAGTGGCTATAAACAGTCATAAATCTGACAAGTGCCAGCTGTACATAGGAGTTAAATGTTACACACGAGGCAGGTGTAAAGAATGTTATGTATATTGCAATTTTTTGTACCTCTTGTATTTGGTTAAACACCAAACAGGTGTTAATGATGTATATTTTGCGACTAGTTGTACCTCTTGCAATTAGAGAGATAAACTCCAGATAGGTGAAATTTATCAGATTCATCATTGTTCATCAAAATTCGGATGAACCGGGCACGAGCCTAGATGCTCTGCAAACGCCTGGCACGTTACAAAAGTAAATATATGTGTAGATGTACTTGATTACGCTATACATACATATGTTGGCCCCATTAGTTGTCATCTTCTTTTACACACGAGACAGCAAGCAGTCCAAACCTGAAAAATCTCAATATACAATATAGTAAAACTATGGCATGTCTTTATATTCCCACTGAAAGGTGAAGATGAAATATGAATACATGATAAAACATAGAAGTATGTGTTTCTCTATTGTTTTGTCTAATATATATTCATTTTGTTTTTAAATCATTCATGAAGGATTGTCACAATCTGTAGGTAAAATACCACACATTAGACCTATGATTAACGCTCAGCGCCGTGGCAGTGGGGGCTCTTTATAGTGTCAATGCCTATCGTGATACGGGACCTCGGTTTTTGAAGGTCACATCCGAGAGACCCTTGGTTATCGTAGTCAGGCACTTGACAAAGAAACAGTCACTATCGAAGCTCATCTCTGAGGTTGGAATTGGTTTCCGGGATCGAGAGAACTCGGGGTTTCCTAGTTATATTCCTACATCATCATCAGGAGGAGTTTGTATGAAAGAGGCGTATAGGTCTGAGATGGTGGTCATATGCCATTGTATAATTGACGTATGATAAAAATTATTAAATACTGATTAAAATTTCTCAAAACTAAAAATTGTATTCTGTAGTCCATGTATGATGACATGTTTTTTCCCAATCATAAGACCTGCATGCATTAATGGTGGTGTCAAGTTAGCGTTTATTATTGTCGAAAGGATTTGGTGATGTATGGTTTAACCACTATGTTGATAATGAAGTTTTAGTTTCAGAATGTCTTAAACAGCGGTTAACTGACAACGTAATGCAGTCACGTGATGAATTTTTGATAATTCATCTACATATATTCTGTATATCAACACCTTATTGATAATGCTAGCATTCAGTTTTATCTGACAAAATCTATTCCGGAAAACAAGACTGATACGCGTAGCCGAAAAAAAGTTGAAGCACAAAAATTCCATAACTCCTGTAAAATTTGTCGAATCAAAATGATGGCGCAATATGATCAATTGTAGATATGGTGACTAACAATCCTACAAAATTTGAACAAAATCCGTACAGCGGTCTCTGAGGAGTTGCGTCCATAAGGTGTTCCTATAGTGTAGCATGTACAAATTCAACAAAGTCCCATACCTCCTGTAAAATTTGTCGAATTAAAATGGAGGTGCAATATGGTGACTAATAATCCTACAAAATTTGAACAAAATCGTTTAGCAGTTTCAGAGGAGTTGCATCCACAAAGTCAAGTGGGACGGACGGACGGACACCGGTATTTCTATGTCTCCTTCCGCGTTGCGGTGGTGAACAGTTAGCTTATGGACATTCTAAGAATTGCAGTTTTAAAACATGTTTAAAATATGCGTGTGTGGGTTGATATGTTTTGTTCCACCAATTTGTTGACATTTATCTTATTTATCTATGCTGTGAATATCTTCACGTTTTCCTCGTTCATATGACAGAACTATAGACATTTTAATATTATCTAATCAAAATGAAGCAAACGTGCATGCTCTTTTACTTTGATCATACCAATCAGTTAGGAGATTTGATATAAAACAACGATATCAATTTCAAAAGATTTAAAATTTATATCGTAAAGGATTTACCCGGGGAGATTAGGGTTAGAATAGGTCCTCAGTACCCCTTGCTTGTCGTAAGAGGCGACCAAATGGGCCGGTCCTTCGGATGAGAACGCAAAAAAAACGAGGCCCCGTGTCACAGTAGCTGTGGCACGATTAAAATCTCTCCCTGCTCAAAAACTGCAAGCGCCGAGCATAGCCCTAGATTTTGCAGCCCTTCACCGCCAATGGTGACGTCTCCATATGAGTGAAATATTCTCGAGAGGGACGTTAAACAATATTCAATCAATTAATCAAACAGACACTCACCCAGTAAACTCAGAACCTGTGACTTCAGAACATACCGGTAGTTTGTTAAGGATGTTGAATAACATCCATGCAATAAACCTTAAAACACACTTTGTCGGCGTCTGTTTTTTTTTTTTTTTTTATATTTCCTATCAGAAACAGGAAAAACGCAATTTAATTTGTGTCGTGTTGAAAGTTTTCAGTCCTTCACGTCTGAAATATCTTCCTCTCATGCCAAACATTGCTGTACACTGTGCCGCACAATTACAAGGGAGAAAACGCAACAGTATAGCCACATTGCGTACGTCTATTTGATATAACTTCTGTTGAAAGAAGAAACAGGTTTGAAGTGTGTCGGGGACAATCAATTTCATCGAAAAACATTTGATACAATATCTGCTGCTGTAACGTACATAAAATCATTTTATTTATACTTCACAACTAAAATATATTGAATTAGAAAAAACACAGAGTTTATAAAATATGGATAAATCCAGTGGGAGGGAGAGAAAGAAGTTTAGTGGGGAGATTCTTAAACTTCTTGTCTATAACTTCTTTCGCTTTCACCTTTTCGCCACTAATTTGCATCAAACTGATCGCACCGGCTATACGTATTCGATGCCGGTTTTAATTTTAATCTACTGAGGCTACATTCAGTTTGCGGAAAGCATGGTCAGAGTAGTAAGCCTGTTATATTTGACTTACTTGACTTATTTCCTTCTATCCCTGTAGAGAATAGTGAACAATTCCTCTCCATTCTGCCCTTTCTGCTATCCTGCTTGTCTCTGTCCAGGTCTTGAATCCAAATTAATTTCAGCCTGTTATATGTATAGGTATTATAACCGTTGCAGTGCATATGGGTAGTAAACTGGCATGCAATACGCTTCAGTACCAAAATGAAATGCAATTTATTACTATTCAGGGGAGGGGGAGAGGACTACCCCCCATATCCGCCCCCTCATTTCGTCGCGGAAGTTGTCACGATAAAGAATCCTCACTGTCACGGCCCCAAGTGACGTGCATAGGTCAAACTTTGTGGTACTTCACCCAGCGATGTCTCTACAGGAGTGAACAATTTCTCGACGTAAAACAAAGAAAAACTTTCTACAATGTGTATTGGTCATAGATTTTGACAATGAAAATATACGTTTATTTGTTTTAGATGATCAATTCGATCCCGTGGGGATCCGGGTAAGAGTAGGTCCTCAGTACCCCTTGCTTGTCGAAGGGGCGACTAAATTGGGCGGTGTCACAACAGGTGTGGCACGATAGAGACCCCTCCCTGCTCAAAGGCTGTAAGCGCCAAGCAACGGCCTAAATTTTGCAGCCCTTCAACGGCAATGGTGACGTCTCCATATGATTATGAGTGAAAGATCCTCGAGAGGGACGTTAAACAATATTTAATGAATCAATCAATTCAAAAACATTAAAATTTCAAAGGTTATCTTTATTTTGGGAAACCAGGATATATCTCAAGTGACAATAACAGCACGCATATTTAAAGAAAATCGCATGTTTAAGAAATGAGTGATTCCAAAGTTAGAAATAATTTGCCCAAAGTCATTTCAATTAAAGAGGGTTAGATAGTTTGTCTGATTGGTTACTTTAAGTATTCACACAGATACTTTGATACATTACACCGGAGGATCTGTCTGATCTGTAAGCTATGGATAGTTCTGCTACAGACTATTTATACAATTGTCTATTAGTAGAGCAATGAACCATTTCCTGCTTGTTAAAATATACTTGTAGATCTATATCTTGGATGTTTTAACCATGTTTTATGAACTATTCTAATAGATATTCAGCTATTATTAAGCTATGGATATTTCTGCTACAGACTAGTTATCTTATTGTCTATTAGTAGAGCAATAAACCATTTTCTGCTTGTTCATACATACTTATAGATCTATATCTTGAAAGTTTTTGAACCATGTTTTATGAAATATTGAAAGATATATTTATTACTATACAGTAAGATATACAGTTTGTGGTACTTTTGATTCCAGGTAAATCGATAACATAACTACTTTTTAGCAAACTGTGTAGTCAATATCTGCAAGAGTTATCTTTCTTTTTCTGTTCCAAGCACGGCGCCGCGTTGGGAGATTATTATACCCCCCCCCCCCCAACAAGTTGGGGGGGGGGGTATATTGGAATCGGGTTGTCCGTCTGTCTGTCCGTCCGTCTGTCTGTAGACGCAATGGTTTCCGGGCTCTAAAGCATTATCCTTTCCATCAACAGTCATCATATCATACATATGGACTACACATGGGATGAAGATGTTCCCTATCGATTTTGGGGTCAAAAGGTCAAAGGTCAAGCGCACTGGAAATCGAAGTAGCAATATGGTTTCCGGGCTCTAAAGCGTTATCCTTTCCACCTACAGTCACCATATCATACATATGGACTAGCCATGATATGAAGATGTTCCTTATTGATTTTGGGGTCAAAAGGTCAAAGGTCAAGCGCACTGGACATCGAAGTAGCAATATGGTTTCCATTTAAATTTTTTAATGGTTTTTTTCATCGCATGGAGATGTTGTATTCCTAAATACCTTTTGGATCATAATACTGAAGTTTTACCTATTACCAACACCCTTTGGGAGATTGGGGTAAGTAGGGGGTTATTCTTGGTGAGCATTGCTCACAGTACCTCTTGTTTCATTTGTACATAGAGAGCGTCATTATCGCGGAAGCCTGAAAATGTTTAGAATATACGGGTGCATGCAGTTAGAAGATAACACCGACGAAGCATAAATACAGTAAGGGAGTGATTGTAATGGTTTTAGTGGATGAGAAATTATATATATACTGGTCGACAAGGGATGCTTACTGCTCCTAGGCACCTAATCTCACCTCTGATGTGTTCAGGGGTCCGTGTTTGCCCAACTATCTATTTTGTATTGCTTATGGGATATATGAAATTGTTCGCTGTTCCTTGTCTTCGCCTTTCATGCATGTACTTCTTCACTTTCTCTATCAGCTGACTAGCCTAGGTCACGCAAGCCGCTTGACTTCCCACTCAAACGCCTTGGAGCGTTCTATTTAAAAATATTACACCGCGAGGGGGCGCTATCAAAAAACGGAAATGGCGACACCGAAGAAAACAAAGACCACAGCTGTTGTTCCAAATGTCAGTTTATGTGTCGCTTGTTCTAAAGAAAGCAAACGTTGTGTTTGGTCCTTCATTAGAGAAACCAGTGACGATATGACCAGAATTATGCTGACTTCACGAGAACTAGTATTATAATAATAATAATAAATTCTTTTATTTAGACAGGATAGCACAATTAGTACAAATGACTAGTTTACATTGTGGTCCTGTATAAAACATATTCACAGACAGATAAATGAGAGAATAGAAAAATAGATAACATAATATAAAAAATATACATAAAATACACACACGATATCACTGGGGAAAAAAATAAACGTATTACTATGCAGGTCTTCTTCAAACATTAATTGAGGTAGAATCGTATACAATAGCGATTTCCCATAGCTTGTTGGTAATACTGCCAACACGTCTGACCTATTTGGTAATTTAAGTAAACACTCTTTCTGTAAAGGTTTCAGTGAGAATTCGATTTTTAAATCTGATAAAACTTTGTTTATCTTCTGTTTGACTGCATCCGTCATCATTATGCATTAACCAATCAGCTGCTTTATCAGAATTCGGATAAGCCTCGTTATGGAGTGTAAATGTTTATCGTAGAATGCTCCTAGACGTTTGTCTCATAGAACACTGCATTGACAAACGTGTAGGTGACCTAGACTATCAGCTGACCGGAGAAGAGCGCATGTGACGTCACAGCACCACGTGACTACCTGATGAACGAAATGTTTTTCCATGGTCGTTATAACGATCTAGTTCGTCAATACAACCTCGCATTGGGTCAAATGCTGTCTGACGTGTTTCATACCAATTGTTAAGCCGTTCTTGGCACACTGATTTTGACTGCGGATAACTCCGATTACCTGATCAGGATATAGGGCTCACGGCGGGTGTGACCGGTCAAGAAGGAATGCTTACTCCTCCTAGGCACCTGATCCCACCTCTGGTGTGTCCAGGGATCCGTGTTTGCTCAACTATCTATTTTGTATTGCTTATTGGAGTTATGAGATTGATCACTGTTCGTTATCTTCACCTTGCATTGATCATTATTCGTTATCTTCATCTTTCATCAAAAGACATCTTTCAATGCTTCTATTTACTTAAATATGTGCTTATACCGGGTACCTACATATACATGTAATTAAAAATAAAGCAAACTTAAAATCAAATCTGATATATACATCTTTTATCTTATGACCGCTCTATCAAAGATTAAGAGGCACTCCTTTTGCGTAGACATGCTTTTACGCGCTATACCGATCAAACTGCCTGGTGCGATATAGGAAGAGTTAAGGTAACTCCATGCTCGCAGCTTTGTCTGATACAAGTTTGAAAAGTGTATTTATTTCCATTTATTAGAGTTAATAGGTCACCACACTTTTTAAGATGCGAGCAATACATGTAAGGTGAAGATAACATAAACAGAATCATATCACCGTCAAAAAGTTGCTATTTTCCTTAAATAATGTTATCAAAATTTCATAAAAACTGGTTCTGATGATATCATAGGATTCCTAACAATTTCCTGAAACTGTTTCTTCACATAAAAATATACAAAATGTCTGTAAAAAAATGTATATAAAGGAAATCTATCGCATAATATACTTGATATAGAAATCAATGAAAAGAGTTATATCCCTTGGATTCAATATTTTTTTTAACATGCAAGGTGAAGATAACGAAGTGATCAATCTCATAACTCCTATAAGCAATACAAAATAGATAGTTGGGCAAACACGGACCCCTGGACACACCAGAGGTGGGATCAGGTGCCTAGGAGGAGTAAGCATACCCTGTTGACCGGTCACACCCGCCGTGAGCCCTATATCCTGATCAGGTAACCGGAGTTATCCGCAGTCAAAATCAGTGTGCCAAGAACGGCTAAACAATCGGTATGAAACACGTCAGACAGCATTTGACCCAATGCGAGGTTGTCCTGACAAAGTAGATCGTTATAACGACCATAGAATTTGCAAAATGCTGACTTCAATCGAGACTGTTGAAATCCCTGTACCATCAACTTGTTTGTCAGTAACTTACCTCGATTTCAAAACTGACTATACGCAGAACAAGCTCTTGCATAAATGGTGAAGATAACGAACAGTGATCAATCTCATAACTCCTAATAGCAATACAAAATAGATAGTTGGACAAACACGAACCCCTTGACACACCATAATTTGGACTTCTGAAATAGTTTATTTTTAACAAGATTTTTTACAATACCTATCGGAAAAGACTCTAACAAAACATTATGTTCCTATCATGCATAAATCTGAATAAACCATTGACTTTGCAAAATCTGATGACATCAAGTGAGGGTGAAATTACTGTTGAACTGAATATATCTAGTATTAAATAATCTCTCTCTCTCTCTCTCTCTCTCTCTCTCTCTCTCTCTCTCTCTCTCTCTCTCGCAAAAAGACGTATTGCGCGCATCAGTAGGGCAATAATTCAAATATTGTGCTCATTAGTTGAATAATGAGCAAATTAATTGAGCTATTGTTCTCTTCAATTAAATTATAACACATATGAATTGAATTGTTGATATAATCAGTTCACTAGAAGAGAGCAACAATTCAATCATAGCGCGTGTCAATTCAACAGAATAATTAATGTTAATTCAGCAGAATAATTAATTCTATCAACAATTCAATTAAATTCGATTATTAAATTTTATGATATCATTAATTATTTGATTAATTAAAGATATCTTCAATTAGAGTTCATGTTAATTTAGTGTACCATATATGAAAGGCATTTGATATCATATTTGAAGTCTACATGTATATATTTACATCCAATATATCTTTGTATATTGTTTCCCAACATGATTAATTCAAAGTCCTTCTAATGACAGAGTTCGTCATGTTTGGGTGCAATTATGTGTGAGCTTGTAAGATATCCTTTTTAAACATTAAAGGTTTTCTGTGCACCTCTCTTAACCCGTGTATGGTAATCACGGATTTGAACGCCTACCATATAAATATCATTTATTGTAGAAATACACCAGTCCTTGGAGATGGACACGTTTTATGGCCAATAATTATCAATTTCCTCGTTTCAATGTGAAAAATAAGATGCGGAAACCTTTCATCCTGAAAATCTAATATGAGACGATGATACAAAGAAAAGCACATGTAGGTTATCCAATCCCCCTCAACAGGGACAAAAATAGCCTTCGATTCGTATACATGTTAAACAAGATTGATGTACATCACACATAGAGGAAGTATTTCATAATGTAATTGAAAATTGATAAACGTGATATCAAATGCGGCAAGCATCACAATTCCTGAAGATCCGATTGAAAGATGATTACCACTTATTTGATACTAATCAGTTTCTTTACAATATGTACTGAAAGTAAGGAAGAATGTCATGATCAGAATTGGTAAGATTTCTCTTTTTGTACTTTGACAGTAGTCAATTTGTCAATGTCTTGCAGGTAACAATAACACTTTTGTGTTAGAGAGGTGTCCCGTAGTCTTATGTGTAGCATCCTTGATAAATTCTTATCTAATGTACTCGTCTATACAGACGGACAGATAACTTAAACTTAATCTGTTGTATTTAGATTTAGACCCTGAGAGACTCTTTTGATGTATTTCCCTGGGAATTACCGTATGTAATTTTATGTGGGGATGGCTGTAGGGCTCTTATCGGGTGTATTTTTGTGGGCGGTTGAAAGAGTCTTATTCTAGGAGTATTTACTTGGACAAAAGAACTGTAACAGTACTGAGCATCGTTTCATTGGATACGTCCATACATGTATATCAAAGGATATGTTAATGCATCTATCTATCTATCTATCTATCTATCTATCTATCTATTTATCTATATATCTATCTATCTATCTATCTATCTATCTATCTATCTATATATATATACATGTATATATATATATATATATATATGCATATCTTCATAGTTCATTGAATTGTGGACACATCGTAGAAAAAAGGAATTATATTACTGGCATTTCGGTAACTGTTAATCTGTTCATAGCTAAGTGTATATAGGAAGACAAAATGCATGTAATTTTATATACTTTGAAAACATGAGATGTGTCCTTTAATAGCTATATACTTTCTTAACGCTTACATCTATGTACATGTAATGATGAATTATATTTTAGGCCAGGCTGTAAGAGCAATTGCAGAGCTACAGAAAAAAAGAGTTGTGAACGTACGTCATTACTACTTAGTAGAATGTTTGAATTCTTAACACAAATAATGTACAGACTGTATATGAGATACTGATTTCTATGCAATAAAACGTCATATAGTACCACTTTTATTCCTGCCTCGTTTTGATGTTTTCATTTCAACCTTTTCAGCGTGTGAAGTCGGTACATTTGGTGCAAATTGTTCAGAGCCATGTTCAGCCGGCTATTACGGAGAGAAATGTTATTTTGTGTGTAACTGTACAGAAGGAGAAGTTTGTGATAGACGGTACGGCTGTGTGGAGAACAGAACGGAAGACATCGCGGGGATAACTACGTACAAATACGTACAAGTAACATCAAAGGATTCTCTAAGTACAACTGCACCAAAGTCTAAATATTCCCAAACGTCAAACTCTCCTGAAGGTGAATTTAAATGCTATTTACATACGCCACTTTTCTCAGTAATACGTAACGTTTCGTGATATTTCAAGTACAATTCACTTGTTTCTACGAAAAAAATTGGGTTTGTACATTACGAGGTTTGGGATTTAGAGTCAGCATAATTTAATTCAGATTCTCTATACAACTCATCGGTTATAAATACAAAATATTTACAAATATATACAAATAAGAAGTGGACGGCGAGTAGACACACAGATGCATACAATGTACATGTACATCCCATAATCCCTGGTTGTGGCAAGTAAAAATGTAAAATCAGCTCCTATATAGGGCAGAATGTTATATAAAAAACAACACGCGCGCGCCATGTTAATATAAACCCAAATAATTCGAAGATATCTTTAATTATTTGAAGATAACATCAATCGCGCTCAATAATTGAATTGATACGGGTATCAAATCAATTACTGTGGAATTATTGCTCGCAGAATTTAATTTGGAGCTTGATATAAATCATTTGACGATCTCGTTAGTTTCATTGAGGATATCTTTAAATTACTTTCAACGATTTTATGTATGGAATTAATGTGCGCCATGATTCTTTTAAAGAGAGCATCAATTCAATTAAAGAGATAATTAATTCAAGTGTGTAAATTGTGAATTGAAGATATCTCTAATTAGATAGTCACTCTCTCTAAAAGAATTATTGCACACATCAATTCAATTACTGATACCATTCATTCAATTGATTAACTGATTGTATCTTGTTTAACGTCCCTCTTGAGAATTTTTCACTCATATGGAGACGTCACAAATACCGGTGAAGGGCTTCAAATTTAGGCCTATGCTCGGGGATTATGGCCATTGAGCAGTGAGTGCTCTTTAGCGTGCTACACCTACTGTGACATGAGACATCCGTATTTAACGTCATCTTGGAACCCCGACCTTCCGTATGTGGTGCGAACGATCTACCTCTAGACCACCGCGGCGGTTTCATTCAATTAAAGAGAACGACAATTCAATTATTGCGAGCATTGATTGAATCGAGTTATTGGGGCGGTCCTTCAGATGAGACCGCAAAAACCCAGGCCCCATGTCACAGCAGGTGTAACACGATAAAGATTCCTTCCTGCTCAAAGGCAGTAAACGCCAAACATAGGCCTAAATTTTGCAACCCTTCACCGGCAATTGTGACGTTTCCATGTGAGTGAAATATTCCCGTTAAGCAATACAACCAGCCAATCGAATTGATGCGTGTATTAACTGAATTACTACTCTCTTAATTGAATTACAGCAGACACCAATTCAATTGTCTATCGTCTATTCATTTGAAGAGAGCAACAATTCAATTATAGCGCGTATCAGTTCATCAGAATAATTAATGCTATCAACAATTCAATCAATGCGCGCAATGATATAATTAATCATTTGAAGAGATTACTCGAATGGATGCTCACATCAAATGAAGTGATGATATATTCAAATGATTAAAGATATTTTCAGTTATTTGAGTTTGTTAATCTGGTGCGCCATAAGCAACTCTACACCCTGAAGAGGGATAATATATATATATATATATATATATATATATATATATATATATATATTATATATATATATATATATATATATATATATATATCACTGTATCACGTCCAAAACTGTATTAATTAAAATGGATAATTTTAGTTTCGGTTATCTCACGTCTCCACCGGAACTATAAAAAGATACAGAATTTATAGTTCCGTGTAATCATAATACCTTACGTTGTACGCAAAATGTTTTTGTTGTTTTAATGCTCCAAAAACAATGTATTCCGTCAACGGGAGAAAATTCATGGAGGTTCCTATTTACGGAGAAACTATCAACGAGTTGTTGGGACCAGACACAATTGAAATACTTCGAGAGGCAGGAGTTTCGGTATTTATTGAGTGCTAGTGCTTGAAACAGCTGATCAAAGTTTAATATGAAACTAGTCATATTACATACTGTCTAGATTTCTCATTATATATAATTATGTAAGTACTCTCTCCTGAAGGTGTGTAAAGTTTCATGTCAGTGTAAAAAAAAAAAAAAAGAAGACCCGATCGGTATCTATTCATAGTTCCATAATTGACTGCTTTCGATGCATTTCTAAGCACCATTTTTAAATTTTATTTATTATTATTATTAACATTTTATCTTTATTGAAAATCCACATCTTTTGTTTGCATTAGTTTTTGTGACGAGGAACATGGATATTTTGATATGAGTTTCCAAGATTAAGTTGTAAATAGTTATCGTATAAAATGCTGTTACGGTCATTAGCTTTTACTTTCATTTTCCTGATCAGTATTCAATGTCGATGTTTTAAAGGAGAAACTTAGCAAAGGGGTTGCTGAAGTTTTTAATGATGATATATTCCGTCCAAATGGTAAGCCAGCAATGATATTTTGAGATATTTATTCAAAATTGATGACTACTGTATTAATTATTTATTTTCATGTGCATGTCATTGACTTTATATATCATTTCCTACAACTCCATATCTCATATTGTAGTGTCTCAGAAAAGAATGGCCAAATCAACTCGGGAGCAAATGACTTGCGAGACACCATCTAACAATACAAGTGAAGCAGTTATGAGGAACAAAAGGACTAAAAAGTCTCTGTTTTCTGATCAGGCTGATAGTAATGAAGATAAAATGTTTTCACAAAATATAACATGTTAATATCAATAGACTGCTGTCTTTACCAATAGTGTAGTTTAGGTTTAAGTATAATATAGTAAAAACAGGATGTGTTGCAATATGTCTGTCCCACCTGGTCCGTAAATGGGCAAGTGCAATCTGGGCAGTAATCCGTCAACAGAATGTTTATGTGGTCGAGGGTAAAGCACCTGACTGATAATTTTGCACTGTATATACAGTATGGTATGGTACAGAGATTTCAATAGTATTGTTTAAAGTCAGCATTTCGAAAATTATATGGTCATCATAGCGATCTAATTTATCAATACAACTTATCATTACGTTAAATGCTGTCTGACGTGTTTCATACCGATTGTTATAACGTTTTTGGCACACTGATTTTGAGTGCGGATAACTTCGTTTTCACGATCAGGATATAGGGCTACCTGCTTGTGTGACCAGTTGGCAGAGGTTGCTTACTCCTCCTGGGCACCTGATTCCACCTCTGGTGTGTCCAGGGATCCGTGTTTGCGCAACTATCTAATTTGTATTGCTCATAGGAGTTGTGAGATTGATCATTTTTCCATATGTGATATGCATATTTATTTATTTATTCATTTTGTATAGGATCTTCTATAGTTTGTAATTTGATATATGATTTCAACCAGTTGTGTAACTTCTATCCCCGAGTTGTGGCGAGTTGGATATAAATCATGTCAAACCACAAATGATGGAAGATTTTTTTCACATTAAGCTAACAACCCCCCCCCCCCTGTTATTCATTTACGATACTGCATTGCTGGAAATTTTGCTTTTGCTTCTTGATATTTTGTAAAACCACCCTACGTAAAATTGAAGTTTTATGTAATAGGCGATATCCACTGAATAAAGGAGTAAACATGTGATGTATGTGGGTGTGAATGCGTGTGTTATTCATAGGGGAAAATTGACACTCTACGGAGTTTGAGGCGACATTCAGTTAGCGGAAAGCGTGGTCGGAGACTGAGTGCAGTAAGCCTGTTATATATGACTTACTTGATTTACTTCCTTCTTATCCTGTGGAGAATAAGGTCGCGAAAAATTCCTCCCCATTTTGTCCTTCGTTCTGCTATCCTGCTTCCCTCTGTCCAGGTCTTAGCCTAGTATTATATTTGTATGATTGTATTATAACTGTTGTAGTGCATATGGGTAGTAAACTGGCATGCATTACGCTTCAATACCCAAAATGAATTGCAATTTATTACTATTCTGGGAAAGGGGAGGGAGGGGGAGAGGGCTACCACAATGTCCGCCCCCTCATGTCGCCGCGGGAGTTCTTATGATAAAGAAACCTAACTGCCACGGCCCCGAGTGAAGTGTATAGATCTAACTTTGTGGTACTTCACCCAGCGGCGTCTCTACAGGAGTGAACAATTTCTCGACGTAAAACAAACAAAAACTTTTTACAATTTGTATTCGTTATAAATTTTGACAATGAAAATATACGTTTATTTGATTTAGATGATCAATTCGAAAACAGACTCCAAAACATTAAGATTTCAATGGTTATCTTTATTTTAGGAAACCAGTATAGATTTTGAAAATAGAAACTAAGACTTTAAACGTCACAATAAGAGCACTCATATTAAAACAAATTGCATGTTTTAGAAATGAGTGATTCCAAAGTTAGAACATCTTCGCTAGCCAAGGGTGACGATACACGGTGAAAGAGGAACACCGTGTATCGTCACCCTTGGCTAGCGAAGATGAAGTTAGAAATAACATCCCCAAAGTTATTTCAATTAAAGAGGGTTAGATAGTTTGTTTTATTAGTTACTAAGTATTCACACAGATATATTACACCGGAGGATCTGTTTGGTACAAATATAGTTGATCGGATTATACTTTGTAGTAAGGAGATCACAGTTTTTCATAATGAAATAGTAAGCTATGAGTATTTCTGCTACAGACTACTTATCCAATTGTCTGTTAGTAGAGAAATAAACCATTTTCTGCTTGTTAATACATACTTATAGATCTATATCTTGAAAGTTTTTGAACCATGTTTTATGAAATATTGAAATATATATTTATTACTATACAGTAAGATATACAGTTTGTGGTACTTTTGATTCCAGGTAAATCGATAACATAACTACTTTTTAGCAAACTGTGTAGTCAATATCTGCAAGAGTTATCTTTCTTTTTCTGTTCCAAGCACGGTGCCGCGTTGGGAGATTATTTCATTTGTACATAAAGAGCGTCATTATCGCGGAAGCCTGAAAATGTTTAGAATATACGGGTGCATGCAGTTAGAAGATAACACCGACGAAGCGTAAATACAGTAAGGGAGTGATTGTAATGGTATTAGTGGATGAGAAAATGTATATATACTGTCGACAAGGGATGCTTACTGCTCCTAGGCACCTAATCTCACCTCTGATGTGTCCAGGGGTCCGTGTTTGCCCAACTATCTATTTTGTATTGTTTATGGGATATATGAAATTGTTCGCTGTTCCTTGTCTTCGCCTTTCATGCATGTACTTCTTCATTTTCTCTATCAGCTGACCGGAGAAGAGCGCATGTGACGTCACAGCACCACGTGACTACCTGATGAACGAAATGTTTGCCATGGTTGTTATAACGATCTAGTTCGTCAATACAACCTCGCATTGGGTCAAATGCTGTCTGACGTGTTTCATACCAATTGTTAAGCCGTTCTTGGCACACTGATTTTGACTGCGGATAACTCCGATTACCTGATCAGGATGTAGGGCTCACGGCGGGTGTGACCGGTCAAGAAGGAATGCTTACTCCTCCTAGGCACCTGATCCCACCTCTGGTGTGTCCAGGGATCCGTGTTTGCCCAACTATTTATTTTGTATTGCTTATAGGTAACTCGGGTTTAATTTATAAAATCGTATTGTAGCTATTTATCGCAGTATTTCGACGAAATAAGTATTAGAATTAATCCCTATATGCATAAGGAAAACAAATTGTATATGATTTAATGAACTTTGGAAACATGCGATATGTCCTTTAAATATTGCGCAAGAGCTTTTAGGCAATGTAAATCCCTCTACTAGTCAAACCATGGAAACCTGGATACTAGCATCATATCATAGCATGACTTGTCCAATTTCAGTGTGGGAGAATCTAAAGTACACGTGGATATCTTATGTTTATCAAGGAAACCGTAAAACGTATCATCTAATTTGTGTTAGTAGAATACTTAATCCTTTTGATTAATTAACAAGCTATAATTAACAGTGCAATCTCTTACATTTCACTTTTCATGTAAGGAGGGGCAATATGTCACAAATTTAAACATCATAGAAAATATACACGTTCATAATATTTTAGGAGTTCCTAATATTTCAGGAGTTCCTACTATTTTAGGAATTTAACAGCTTTGGTTTACAACCAGAATATGCCCCCAAAATATAATATATTAACCTATACGTCCATTTTTGTGCATTAATTCTCATAACGTCAACATCATGACGTAAGAATCATGACGTTATATAGTTTTAATGCTGAAAAACAACACCAAGTTTAAACGACTGTAAAATGAAATCTAGAAAAGATATTGTTATAAAATAAATTGTTCTATAACCTATCAATCTTTGAGCATCAACTGTGAAAGTATCATTTATTTTGGCGAAAGGGCCAATTTTAGTACTTTATGGCTTTAGTTCTTTCTGTCAAAACTGTACAACCTCTGATATATTGATCATTCATTTATTAGTAACCTCATGGGACATAATTACTGTACAAAAGCCTTTGAAAATTTGACTTGTAAATCTTCTAACGTTGTCTTTGCAATTGAATGTAATCTTTGTGGGTTTATCTATATCGAGGAAACTAAGGGGTCATTAAATAAAAGAATACCAGGACACAGGTTTTAAATCAATAATGCTGGTAATCAACATCCCTAGATGCTGGAGTTCCCCATTCACAACATCTTCGTCGTCTTTGGTGATCAAGTCTTCAAACAGTCAGTTGGAATTCACATGGGCACGAATTGTGCTCTTTAATCAGTTGAAGATTTTATTCATGTATCTTACTGTGGCCTTCAACTCGACATTTAGATATATATCGACATTTTATATCTTAAAAATACATATTTTCATTCAAAACTTGATTTCACATATCCCAGTAAACTGAAAATAAGACACCACAGAGTCTTCCACATATGCTTCATACATGGATATTTTTATATTGAACATATATGTTAACGGCAAACTAACAACTCAATTTTATGACAAACGGGAAATCTTCAGCTTCTCCATCGTCACTTCCCATTTTTGTGTAGCAATATGCCATTATCACTTGCTTATGGTGTTTATGTCTTTCGACTGATTCGATATACAAGAACATGTGCGCATTGTCAGTTTTTAAATTGATGCAGGATACTTGCAAATAAGTTGATGTTACAACAGTCTCGTTTAAAGTCAGCATTTCGCAATTTTTATGGTCATTATAACGATCTAATTTAACGATACAACCTACCATTGGATCAAGTGCTGTCTGACGTGTTTCATACCAATTGTTAGGCTGTTTTTCACACAATGATTTTGACTGCGGATTGCTCCGTTCATCTGATATAGCCCTAGGGCTCATGGCGGGTGTGACCGATCGACAGGGAATGTTTACTACTCCTAGGCACCTGGTCCCATTTCTGATATGTCCAGTGGTCCATGCTTGCCCTACACTTAATTATATATTTTTAAATGGGAATTATGGGGATGATCATTGTTCGTTATTTTCACCTTTTCATTTGGTAAAGTAAAGAAAAACAACTTGATTATTCTCCGTTTGACTTTTGACTGACAATGTAAAGGCGATAATTCAAATTACTGGTGATAATATGTGTAGTAATCTTTATCGTACCACACCTACTGTGGCACGGACCTCGGTTTTTGCGGTTTCATCCGAAGGACCGCCCCATTCAGTCGCCTCTTATGACAAGCAAGGGGGCACCGAGGACCTATTCTAACCCGGATAATATATATATATATATATATATATATATATATATATAAAAGCACTGAAAAGGCCATGACACTGTTGCTTATTTAAAACTCAAATTTTCGACGCAACCCGCGTCTTTATCAAGAGACATATATTACATAAACAAATAACACGCAAAAACGACAAGTATCGATAAACTACATTGGTGACAAGAGTGATACACTATTGTACTGAGTGATAAAAATGGTGGTGGCTTTTTTTTTTGAGTTTTAAATAACCAAAAGTGTCGTGGCCTTTTCAGTGCTTTTATAAATTTCTTTACTGGCCTTGTATCTTCTCAGATCCGACACTTTAAGAAAGTAGGGTGTTGTTGGGTTTTTGTGCTTTTATATATATATATATATATATATATATATATATATATATATATATAATACATGAAATAGAGTCTCAGTAATCGGATACTAATATTTTTTATATATATATATATATATATATATATATATATATATATATATATTAGTATACATAATGATCATTCATTTTGCGTACATTTTATCAAAAGTTGATTTAATTGTGTTGTATGGTTGCATTCCTTTTCTTACCCTTGTAAAGTGCCTTAGAGTAATTTGTTTGATATAAGATTGATTAATTGATTGATTGTATCTTGCTTAACGTCTCGCTCGAGAATTTTTCACTCATATGGAGACGTCACCCAGACCGGTGAAGGGCTTCAAATGTAGGCCTATGCTCGACACTTACGGCCATTGAGCAGTGAGGGTTCTTTAGCGTGCCACACTTACTGTGACACGGGGCATCCGTTTTTAAGGTCATCTCCGAGGACCCGGACATTGCCGAGCGTTTGGCGATGGAACTATCACTACCCGTTTTAACGACTTGGGTCTGTCGCGGCCGGGATTCGAATGAATGAATGCGGGGCGAACGCTCTAACCTCTCGGCCACCGTGGCGGTTTTTATATAAGACGATACATAACTGTTATTATTATTATACTATCATTATCAATATTATCATATCAAGGAAACCGATAGGATTCATAACTCCGAGCACATATATTATTAAATCATATTATTAAATCACTTCATGTCATATCAGTATTAACAATTTGATGCACATTTTCTCAAGACTTTGATAAACAGGAGCAAACATCCTTAAGAATGGATTCTTCTCAGATTTAGCAGAGCCTTGAGATATGGGATATTTTGCATGCCAAAGATATAGAATCTGTTTGAAGCACAATTTAAAAGAACTGCGTGTCTTTGGTGTTTTTTTTGTTTTTTGTTTTTTTGAAGAATAGGTCGAGGTCAAAGTCTTCTCATACCAGAGGAATTTGAAATTCAGCTAGTGCTAATGTAACGAGGACCGTTACAGATGTTTGCTCAAATGTCACCATCTGTCAAGTGGAACATTTAATTTCAGTAATTTTAATTGAATCGTTTGATAAACAATTATATGCAGGAAGTATGACATTCATTCTATGTCCTTCATTCAGATGAGAACTAAAGAGGTTAAAACATTTTCCAAACAAAACTAAATGACTGTACATCCGCGTGTTTGTCAAAACATTTGACCATGTACATCAGTGAAGAATCTCGATATATGTTAATGGTATAATTTTGAAACCAATTCATTGAAACGAAAGGGAGTTATAAACGTTATACTCTGATTAGAACAGTAGATGGCGTGAAGGAATAGTTGGGAGGAATTAATTTCTATTGATTGTATTTAGTCATACTTTCCAGTGAGAAGAATCATTTCATTAAGGAGGTGTCATGGGCTAGTCAGGCCTTGCCTGTTTCTATGTCGTACACGCGTATTTTAAGATAGATATGAGTATTGTTATACATGTAGGAATGAATGACACGTGTTTTTATCAAGCTTTATAAGCTATACACTTGATGCAAATTATGCAAGTTAACATGATTGGTATACAAAGTAATCAAATTACTTTCCTATCTATCAATTTCCGAACAGTCCCATTTAAAAACATTTATAATCACGTAACGTCACAAGCGACGCAAAGGCGTGAACGGCGTGCAGGCTGTTGGTGGAAACTTTCAGCGATAAAAGAAAGAAGTCAGTCATGAAGGGAATTAAACTTCATGTTTTAAAGAAAATCATTTTAATACCATAATTGCCTATTTTTTAAATGTTATGTTTCTAACAATACTTTTCTCGCCCACTTTCACCATAAACGTCAATCATTCATAAAATGTTAGGTACGAAGACTATATTTGACACAAGTCTATGCATATACATAATGAATATGGAGCTGTGCGTATTGAATGATGTGCGTATTAAATCAATTATTGCTCTTATCAATTTATTATGCGCAATAATTTATTTGTTATCCGCAACAATTGAATTACTATGGGCAATAATTGAATGTTTTTCAGTACTTAAATGTGTTTCAATAATTGAATCCAATTACTGCCCTCATCAATAAAATTGATGTGCGCATCAATGGGGTGAAATTATTGCTCGCAAAATTTAATTTAGAGCTCGATATAATTGATTTTATGATCTCTTTAATCTAGCTGAAGATATATTTAATTTGTATAAAGAATTAATACTCATATCAAGTTTTTCTCGATCCAGATCAAGGAACAAAAGTAAATATGCTTACTATTTTTGGCAGGAAAAATAATCACTATTCAAAACAAATATCTCGTATAATGTACATGTGCAAGAAATTGTTATTTTCTGACAACGTTGTTAGTCATTGAAAATAATTTTTATACACAATTTATATTGAAAAGAGGGAATGTATACCTTTCACAAATATATAAGATACTGTTATTCATAGGGAAATTTAAAAATTCACATTGAAGTGGAAAACGTCTTGTGACAAAACGTTGCGTCATATATATGAAGCAGAATTCAAAAACTTTTAGGGAGAAGAAAAACCTCTTGTTGTGGACTTCAATTCGACATTTAGATATATCGAGGATTTATTATATCTTAACAGTGATAATTTTCATTCATATGTCGATTCAATATATCCCAGTGAACTCGAAATAAACGACACCACAGAGTCGTCCAGTTCTGCTTCATACTTAAATATTTTATTGAAAGTAAATATCAACGACAAACTAACAACTTAACTTTATGACAAACGGGATGATTTCAACTTCTACATCGTCAATCCATATTGATGTAGTAATTTTCCATTTTCACCCGCATACGGTATTTACATCTCTCAACTGATTCGATACGCAAGAGCTTGTTTTCCGTATGGTCAATCTTTAAATCGAGGCAGGCTACTGACAAACAAGTTGATGGTGCAGGGGTTCCAATAGTCTCGTTTAGAATCAGCATTTCGCAAATATTATGATCGTTATCATGATCAAGTTTCCCAATACAACCTACAATGTATCATAGGGTCACATGCTGTCTTACGTGTTTCATGTCGATTGTTAGGCCGTTCTTGGCACACTGATTTTGACTACGGATAACTCGTTTACCTGATCAAGATATAGGGCTCATGGCGGGTGTGCCCGGTCGACAGGGGATGCTTACTCCTCCTAGGCACCTGATCCCACCTCTGGTGTGTCCAAGGGTCCGTGTTTGCTCAACCCTCTATTTTGTATTTCTTATAGCAGTTATGAGATTGATCACTGTTCGTTATCTTCACCTTTCATCTAAAGACATCTTTCAATGCTTCTATTTACTTAATCAAGTGCTTATACTGGGTACCTACATATGCATGTAATTAAAAATAAAGGAAAATTAAAATCAAATCTGATATATACATCATTTATCTTATGACCGTACTATCAAAGATTAAGAGGCACTCCTTTTGCGTAGACCTGTTTTTACGCGCTATACTGATCAAATTGCCTGGTGCGATATAGAAAGAGTTAAGGTTACTCCGTATTCGCAGTTTTGTCTGATACAAAATTGGAAAGTGTATTTATTTCCATTTATTAGAGTTAAAACTAATAAATTATCAAATAAAATATATAGGTCACCACACTTTTAAGATGCGAGACATAGATAAACAGAATCATATATCACCGTCAGAAAGTTGCAATTTTCTACGGTGTGATCAAAATTTCATAAAAACTATTTGTGACGATATCATAGGATTCCTAACAATTTCCTGAAACTGTTTCTTCACAAAAAATATACAAAATGTCTGTAAAAAATAATAAAGGAAATCTATCGCATAATAGACTTGATATAGAAATCAATGAAAAGAGTTATATCCCCTGGATTCAATATTTTGCAACATGAACAGTGATCAATCTCATAACTCCTATAAGCAAAACAAAATAGATAGTTGGGCAAACACGGACCCTGGACACACTATAATTTGGACTTCTGAAATAGTTTGTTTTTAACAAGATTTTTTAAAATACCTATCGGGAAAGACTCTAGCAAAAAATTCTGTTCCTATCATGCATAAATCTGAATAAATCATTGATTTAATTTGCAAAATCTGATGACATCAAAGGAGAGTTGAATTACTATTATTATTGTTGAACTGAATATATCCCGTATTAAATAATTGTTCTCTCTCTCTCTCTCTCTCTCTCTCTCTCTCTCTCTCTCTCTCTCTCTCAAAAAGACGTATTGCGCGCATCAGTAGGGCAATAATTCAAATATTGTGCTCATCAGTTGAATAGATGCGCAAATTAATTGAGTTATTGTTCTCTTCAATTAAATTATAACACATATGAATTGAATTGTTGATATAATCAGTTCATTAGAAGAGAGGAACAATTCAATTATAGCGCGTATCAATTCAACAGAATAATTAATGTTAATTCAACAGAATTTTTAATTCCATCAACAATTCAATTAAATTCGATTATTTAGATTTCATGATATCATTAATTATTTGAATAATTAAAGATATCTTCAATTAGAGTTTATGTTAATTTGGTGTCCCATATATGAAAGGCATTTGATATATTTGAAATTTACATGTATATGTATACTAGCTTGAAAATACGGATGTATATTTAATTGCTGTTATAAAATTTAGAAATTCATTTCAAAATTAAGGATTATCTCCCTCATACATAGCTCTTATTCTTGTACGAATTTGGCTCCAATTTTTTTGACACGCTGTTTTTGGCTATATTTAGCTCTAAACTTCATAGTTATTTCGGATTTCAAACATTTCGGTTGAGCATCACTGAAGAGACATTATTTGTCGAAATGCGCATCTGGTGCATCAAAATTGGTACCGTATAAGTTTTACATGCAATATATCTTTGTATATTGTTTCCCAACATGATTAATTCAAAGTCCTTCAAATGACAGAGTTCATCATTTTTGGGTGCAAATATATGTCGGCTTGTAAGATATCCTTTTTAAACAATAAAGGTTTTCTTTGCACCTCTATTAACCTGTGTATTGAAACCACGGGTTTAAACGCCTACCATATAAATATCATTTATTGTAGAAATACCCCAGTCCTTGGAGATGGACACGTTTTATGGCCAATAATTATATATTTCCTCGTTTCAATGTGAAGAATAAAATGCGGAAACCTTTCATCCTGAAAATCTAATATGAGACGATGATACAAAGAAAAGCACATGTAGGTTATCCAATCCCCCTCAACAGGGACAAAATAGCCTTCGATTCGTATACATGTTAAACAAGATTGATTTACATCACACATAGAGGAAGTATTTCATAATGTAATTGAAAATTGATAAACGTGATATCAAATGCGGCAAGCATCACAATTCTTGATGACCCGATTGAACGATGATTACCACTTATTTGATACTAATCAGTTTCTTTACAATATGTACTGAAAGTACGGAAGATTGTCCTGATCAGAATTGGTAAGATTTCTCTTTTTGTACTTTGACAGTAGTCAATTTGTCGATGTCTTGCAGGTAACAATAACACTTTTGTGTTAGAAAGGTGCCCCGTAGTCTTATGTGTAGCATCCTTGATAAATTCTTATCTAATGTACTCGTCTATAGAGACGGAGAGACAACTTAAAATTAATCTGTTGTATTTAGATTTAGACCCCGAGAGACTCTTTTGATGTATTTCCCTGGTGGGAATTACCTTATGTATTTTTATGGGGGCTGTGGGGCTCTTATCGGGTACAGTTTTCTAAGCGGTTGAAAGATTCTTATTCTAGGAGTATTTACTTGGACAAAAGAATTGTAACAGTACTGAGTATCGTTTCATTGGATACGTCCATACATGTATATCAAAGGATATGTTAACGCAAAGTACCACACTTATATATATATATATATATATATATATATATATATATATATATATATATATATATTTCATTGTGGACACATCGTAAGAAAAGAGGGGGAAAAAAGAGTTATATTACTGGCATTTCGGTAACTGTTAATCTGTTCATTATGGAGCGCCAAATTAACATAAACTCAAATAATTGAAGATATCTTCAATTATTTGAAGATATCATCAATTCAATTATTGCTCTCTTTAATTGAATTAATGCACGCATTAAATCAATTATTGCTCTCATCAAATGAATTAATGCGCGCTTCAATTCAATTATTGCTCTCATCAATTGAGTTAATGCGCGCATCAATTGAATTAATGAGAGCAATAATTGATTTAATGCGCGCATGAATTCAATTATTGCTCTCTTCAATTCAATTGATGCGCGCATTAATTCAATTAATGAGAGCAATAATAGATTTGATGCGCGCATTAATTCAATTATTGCTGTCTTCAATTCATTTGATGGTAGCATCAATTTAGAAGAAATTTAGAAGAAATATTGCTCGCAATAATTAATTTAGAGCTTGGTATAAATAATTTGATGATCTCTTTAATTCAATTGAAGATATCTTTTAATCATTTACAATGCTTCTGTGTAAGGAATTAATGCGCGCATCAATTCTTTTAAAGAGAACAACAATTCAATTAAAGATATCATTAATTCAATTGTGGATATGTTGAATTGAAGATATCTTTAATTATATAGTTGCTCTCTCTAAAAGAATTATTGCTCTCTTCAAATGAATTAAAGATATCATTAATTCAATTGAAGAGAGCAATAATTGAATTAATGCGCGCATTAAATCAATTATTGCTCTCATCAAATGAATCAATGAGCGCATCAATTCAATTATTGCTCTCATCAATTGATTTAATGCGCGCATTATATCAATTATTGCTCTCTTCAATTGAATTGTAGCGTGCATCAATTCAATTGTTGATATCATTTATTCATTTGAAGAGATCATTAATTCAATTAAAGTACGCATCAAATCAGCTGAAGAATGAATGCTCTCATCAATTCAATTAATCCGCGCAATAATTCAAAATAATTATTTGAAGAGATCTTTAATTAAATTGTTGCGTGCATCAAATGAATTGATATCTTCAAATAATTGAAGATATCTTCAATTATTTGAGTTTATGTTAATTTGGCGCTCCATAGTTCATAGCTATATAGGAAGACAAAATGCATGTAATTTTGTATACTTTGAAAACATGAGATTAGCTATATACAATTTACTTTCTTAACGCTTGCATCTATGTACATGTAATGATGAATTATATTTTAGGCCAGGCTGTAATGACAATTGCAAAGCTACAGAAAAAAAGAGTTGTGAACGTACGTCATTACTACTTAGTAGAATGTTTGAATTCTTAACACAAATAATGTACAGACTGTATATGAGATACTGATTTCTATGCAATAAAACGTCATGTAGTACCACTTTTATTCCTGCCTCGTTTTGATGTTTTCATTTCAACCTTTTCAGCGTGCGAAGTCGGTAAATTTGGTAAAAATTGTTCAGAGCCATGTCCACCGGACCGTCACGGAGAGAAATGTTATTATGTGTGTAACTGTACAGAGGGAGAAGTTTGTGATAGACGGTACGGCTGTGTGGAGAACACAACGGACGTCATCGCGGGGATAACTACGTACAAATACGTACAAGTAACATCAAAGGATTCTCTCAGTACAACTGCACCAAAGTCTAAATATTTCCAAACATCAAACTCTCCTGAAGGTGAGTTTAAATGCTATTTACATGCACCACGTTTCTCAGGAATACATAACTTTTCGTGCTAGCTCAGTAACAATTCACTTGCCTCCTATCTTATTTCTACACACAGACACACACACACACACACACACACACAGAGAGAGAGAGAGAGAGAGAGAGAGAGAGAGAGAGAGAGAGAGAGAGAGAGAATAAATAAAATGGGTACACTGTACATTACCCACAGGCACTTGGAGACATGGATCATGATCATTCCATCATCAAATCAATTATTGCTTTCATCAATTGAATTGATGCGCGTAGCAATTCAATTACTGCGCACAATGATTGAAGCAATGCGCACATCAATTCAATTAATATGAGCAATAATTGATTTGATACACTCTGTATAACCATTCTTAAGAGATGTAAGTTGTTCCACTTGGTGTATGACGGACTTTCCTTTAAGAAGGAATACGTGTAACACACTAGAGAAATCTGGTATAGATGGCAAGTGGAGAATTTGTACAATAATATTTTGAAATTGAAAAGTTTTGAATTTATTTAATTTGGTTAAAAAATAAAAAGTGATATGGAAATTTAAAAAAACAACGACACATAAACTCGAACGCACGAACTACAGATCAGTAGTGGGCACGTTCACTTACCCAGCTATGCAATTCGATTTAAAAGGAATATGCATGTATTACTAATATTTATATTTTTCAAAAGGACGTTAGTCATTATAACGATGCATTATTCCTCGTTAACTCGGATCTAGTTCAGCGTGAATTCAAAATGGATTAAGTAACACATACCACTAATACTTATAGTTGATATTTTACTTAATTATTCAAATGTGGACAGATTTTTAACATTATACAGATTGCACAATTAAATTCAAATATTGTAAATAAAACAACTAATATTGAATACATCGGTGACGGTCGCGATAGTTAAATGTATATACATGTAATATGTATATATATATATATATATATATGTGTGTGTGTGTGTGTGTGTGTAAAAAATAAAAAAAGATACACGAAAACGTTTAGTAAAGCTTTAGCGCTTTCATTTCGAATCTTCAGAAGCTTCTGAATATTTGAAATGAAAGCGCTAAAAAGCTTTACTAAACGTCTTCGTGTATCTTTTTTATTTTTTACCTATACTTTTACCGATCATTGCCAAAAGAAATTATTATCTATCTATCTATCTATATCTAAATATATATATATTATTATTATTTTAATTATTTTAAAATGTAACGCCTGAGGATTATAAAATGAAAGCGCTTGCGTTAAATTTTTAACTTTGTGTACTGTTTATTCTATTTCTTTTAATATATATATATATATATATATATATATATATATATATATATATATATGCATGCAGATCTAGAGTCGTAGGTCCGAGCCTCGCTTGTACATTGTCCGTATCAACTTTAGGAAATGAAAATAGGCAGTAAATAGACATTTGAATGTGAGAATCAATGGCCTTTGGGCGAAAACCTTTATTTTAAGAAAGAAGATTAGTCGTGTCGCGATAGGCGTTAACACGATAAAGATCCCCTACTGTTACAACCCTGGGCGCCAAGCATCTCTAAACTGTAGTACGTAAAACTGGTTTAGTCTCAAAATTAGTGCAAATAAAAACAAAATTGCATAGAATCAAAATTGAATTGAAGGAGCACTTCATGAGGTTAAGTTCAGACTAGGTCTTTGCGTGATTAGTTTCCAAAGTTTCTCAATAGTCTTGTTTACTGTAAATGTTTAAGTTCAGGCCAAATCCTTACGCAATTAGGGGGAGATTCTGCATTCATTTTTTTTTAAAGATTTCGTGTTGCTGGGTCATTTTAAATCTGTACATAATCTCCCTGTTGACCTTGAATAAACACTTTTGGATATAAAAGTGTTACGATTTTATATTGGTAACATGAATATTATATTTCTAAACAAAAAGACTGCATTTGTTTTAAAATATTCATTCGTCATAAGGGACATTGCCTTATTTTGTCGAGACACGTACGGTGTATGATGCTATATTGTGCCCATGCACCGTATATAGATCGAAACGTTTCTCCTTCATCTATTTTTTATACAGCTGTTGTTTCTTGTGTGCAAGGTTTTTTTTTACCAAGTAGATTCATCATCTATTTGTCGATTTGAGATTGGTACTAAACTACATATATACGATTTGGTATTCCATTTTGGCGCAATTGTATCGTGGTACTATCCCTTGTTTTTATCTCGTGTCTTAGAAATGTTGTTTCCAGTTGGAACTTGAATTACCCAGAACCAAAATCATAAATTATTACTGCATCACGTCCAAAGCTGTACCGTGATACATTAATTAGAATTGATCGTTTTGGTTCCGGTTATCTCAACGTTTCCACCGGAACTATAAAAAAAAATACGAAATTCAGAGTTCCGCGTTCTATCATAATAGTGGTTCCAACATGTTTTTCTGTCACTTTTCAACAAATGCAAGCTTCATAGAGCGCCAAATTAACGTAAACTGAAATAATTAAAAGATATACATAATTATTTTAAGATATAAATTCACACTATAATTGAATTGGTGTGTGTATCAAATCAAGTTTGCTCTCATCAATTGAATTGATGCGCGCATTAATTCAATAACTGAATTTAATGCTCCCATCAATTCAATTGATGAGAGCAATAATTGATTTGATGCGAGCATTCATTCAATTGGTTAGCTAGCAATAATTCATTTGATGCACACATTACAGGGGCGGATCCAGGAATTCTGGTTACGGGGGGCGTCACTTTATGAGGCAGTGGGTGCAAGGCGAAGCCCTGGTGGGGGTCCAGGTGGCGAAGCCCCCGGAAGCTCCTGGATTTTACAGATTTTATGGGGCTTGAAATATTTCTCCTATTAAGTCATTTGTATTATTTTCTATCATTTTAATAAGATGAAATTAATAAAAATTACCAAAATTTTAAGGGTTTTTTGGAAAAAAATAAGTTCTCCCAATAAAGTAATTCAAGAAATCAAAGGATTTTGTCATTTATTTCTCCGGGAGTGGAAGAAATTATTGCTTCTTTTATCGTTTAGTACATTTTCCGAAACAAGATACCGCGATTTACCTTAAATTTGAAAATTTTAGGGGCGCGCGCGCCGGCTGCGCCCCTCTAAATCCGCCACTACATTATTAAATTCAATTATGTCTCTCATCAATGCAATCGAATTGAAGATCTAATTATATAGTTGCTCTTCTTAAAAGAATTATTGCGAGCAGCAATTGAATTAATGGTATCAATTCAATGGAAGACAGCAATAATTCAATTATTACTCACATTAATTGAATTTATATGCGCCACCATTCAATTAAATAGAGCAATAAATCAATAATTGCTCACATTATTTCAATTTTTGTCAGCAATAATTGATTTCTTGCTCTCTTGAACTCTAGAGCGCATCAATTCAATTTTTGATATCATCGATTTATTTGAAGAGGGCAATAATTCAAATATAGCGCTCATCAATTTAACAGAATAATTAATCTTATCAGCAATTTAATTAATGCGCGCAATAATTCAAAACTAAAGATATCATTAATTATTTGGATCTTTATTTAGATTATTGCTCGCATCAAATGAATTAATGACATCTTCAAATACTTAAAGATATTTTCAATATATTTGAGTTGATGCTAATTTGGCGCTCCTAAAGGATTATGTTACTGTTACTTTTTCCTCAAAATTGTAAACCGGAAACAATGATTATGGGTATTACGTTAGGGTCGGTGACATCATCCGAAACTAAAACTATATATATATATACGCCATCAGACTAATCTCCAAACCAAGATTAGGACCGCTCCAAACCACACTTGTGATATGATTTATTTATTAAAAATTAGGGCCCTCTTGGGCATAAGTTTAGGAGACCCCTTTCTTTTTTTAAGGAACAGGAACGCGAAGAAGTGACGATGCTGATGCTGTGAGTAGCCGTGCGGTCATCATCACCGGAAGCTGCCTCATAGTCATCTGTATACTTTCAGTAATAGCGTATTTATGCTATTCAAAAAGGTAAACAATTACATTTCAAATAGTACCTATATAATAAAGCATTTGTACGTCCAATATTCAGTTACTTCTTAAAATGTTTACAGTATTCAATGGATTCTTTACAGCCGAAAAGCAGGATTAGTGCGACACAGAAAAAGTAAGTGATTTGCATACATAATTTTGATCCTAAGTTTGGTCCATGTAGTCTAGATCTAGAGATTAATAGATGACGTATAGATTTTCAAAATGAAATGTATTTTAGAGAGTGACAGATCTGGGAATTGGACAGACGGCAATATATCTCAGAATGCAGGTTTGGGGGATGATGAGTGCATATACAGTCAAGTGAATTCTGTACACATCCAGGAACTCCCACTTCCCTGCCTCCCGTCAGCTGCCCTAGACCCGCTCTATGGTCACGCAGATGATGCAATTTATAATACTCTTTCTCTCAAACTAAAACTTGACAACAAGGTCCTGGATCCTGAATGTGATCATGTACCAAAACCCCCTGATTCTGTGTCAGTTACACAAGTTCACATTGTATACGAAGAGCCCAGTCCATTTGTTCCTTCTGACTTGGGTCTCGAGTCGAACTCTTTAGTGAAAACGACGGTTAGTGGATATACAGATAATTACCTTCAATGTGTGGATATACCATCGCTGAAGAGAAATCGGAACACCTCGGGGATTGACATTAGTGGAGAAAATGAGGAAACGAAACATTCTGAGTGCTTAAAAAGTGAAATTGTCGGTGAAGAAATAAAGTCCTTTGCTGTAAAATCAAATACTGAAAATCACTCCTTTCGTGGTTCCCTCGAGGAAGACGCGCCTGGCATGGTTGCAGATAATTATTATATAATATCGAAAGTCGAAGCTGAGAATCACCAGTCATTTTCAAAACCCTAAAAGACTTCCCTTCTCGGGGGTTGGAAAAAAGCGAAATCAAAATCAACATGGACAAGTCAGACCAAGAAAAAAGAATACCACGAATATAAAATATTGAATATGGCTGTCGGTCGGTAGTACAAATGTATACATGTATATATATTTCTTTAAAAAGATGAAAATTCGTACAGCACAATGATAATAATAAAGAAAAACACACAAAAACAAATATTTACATTTCCAGTGTTCTTTTATTATCAAATAATCATAAATTTACTAAGATTGTATGCCCAAGCAGTTTGCGTGGTTGCAAGATGTCTGATATTCATCCTTTAGGCAATATATGAAGGCAGCGATAAGCATTTGTACCCATCGCGTGTGGGCGAAAGTATGTTTTGCGTCTCACTGTGCGTAAGAGTTCCGCAAAGGGAAAGAACTATTGGACAACTCGGAAATTGTGTATTGAAATGATAGTCATTTTCTTACGAATGTACGTATGAATCTTGATAAATATACGAGGGCGAGTCAATAAGTAACCAACCTATCCCATTTCCGATTGACCGAAACGGTCCCGATTTTCTTTGTTTCAATACATGTTTTATACCAGGGTACAAAATTGCACGTGTATCGAGTCATTCTTATATTAAGATATTGAATGCCAAACATGGCTAGTGATGCAAAGGCATGCTTTTCATCTAAAGTTGAGTACCGTGCTATAATTTGGTACTTGTATTTAAAAGGTAAAACAGGCAAGGAAATACACGTCAGCGATTTACCCGATGTTTATGGGACTTCTGCGCCATCTTGTGCTCAGGTTAAATTCTGGGTAGGGGAATTCAAACGCGGTAGAACGTCTTTAGAAGATGAAGCCAGGTCTGGACGCCCACTGAATGCTATCGACGAGGACATGTGTAAAAAAAAACAAAAAACAGTTCCAGATCTGGTATACTCTGATAGGTGAATTCATGTGGAAGAAATAGCGCAGGCATTAGGCATTTGACATGGTAGCGTTTCAACAATCTCGTACATGATCATTTAGGTATGCACAAGCTAACAACCCGTTGGGTCCCCAAATCCCTTAACGATGGGCAAATGGCAACCAGAGCATCTATATGCAGCGTCTTGTTGAAGCGTTTTAGGTCAAAAGATGATTTTCTTTTACGTCTGGTGACTGTAGATGAGACTTGGGTTCATTTCTATGAGACAGAGAATAAAGCTTAGAGTCGTCAGTGGGTAGGGCCTGGATCCCCAAGGCCAAAAAAGTTCAAGACGCAACCATATGTTGGCAAGTTGATAGCCACAGTATTTTGGGACGCAAAGGGCATTATTATGTTCGACTTTTTACCCAAGAGAAGTACAATAACATGAGTGTACTATGCAAACTTGCTAGACCAGCGGAGAACCGCCATCCGTGAAAAACGCCGAGGTAAACTCTCTAAAGGTGTTTTGCTGCAACAGGAAAACGCGAGAGTCCACACTTGCAAAGTTGCAATGGATGCTGTAAAGCGAAACGAGTATGAATTAATACCACATCCTGCCTATTCACCTGACCTAGCTCCTAGCGACTTCTTCCTACTCCCAAACTTGAAAAAGGATATCCGTGGACGTCATTTCCGGTCTGACGAAGAAGTAGTGATGGCACTTGAAGAGTGGGTCAATGGAAAGGACCCTGACTTTTCAGTTCTGGGGCTATGGCATCTGAACACCGTTGGTCTAAGTGCATCACACTAGAGGACAATTGCATCGAAAAAGAAGATGTGGGTTTCAACCGAAAATAAGTTAGGGTGGTTACTTATTGACTCGCCCTCGTAGTACGACTATCTTAACGGCTGGGAATATTCCGACAGAAATGAAAGTAAAATATAGATATAAAAGAATAAATTCATTTTTGAAAATACATGAGGGTATGAACAGCAAGACTTCACGCCAGCATGCTTTTTGCCCTTAAATTCATGAAGTATCGCAGTAAAATGAAATTTATTTCTTAAGAAAATCGCACGGAGAGGCCCTACGTCGATACTAGATGCAATAATGTAGCCCTGTCTGACTTTGAAGGGGGACTACAACTCCTTAGGATCTCCGTAATGGTGCAGATGCGAGGGTGATTCACTCAAGTAATTTTTTTCTCAATCATTCTAAACATTTTAAAACAATTTCGATATATTTCAATTTCTTGGTTCATATTATGAGCCATGTTTGAAGGAAGTTGAACTTCCGGTTGTCAATTTATTTGCATATACGGCATGCGCATATAAAATAGTGTTTCCATCAGTGCACGAGTATTGAGGAGAAAGCGATTTCATCGGTATTGGAAAGGTTTAAAATGTTATATCAAGTTTAAAAAAACAACTAAGAGCAGGGTGTAAATTTTTCAAATGATTTTCCTTTCTTTATCGGAATGGCTCGAGTAACTACATTTTCATGCTGTTTTTTTTTAACCTACGAGATCTCGCTATAACAAGCATGGCGGAGCAGACGAAGAATTTTGCATGTTGTGCATGATATTTAATGGGGGGGGGGGGGTGTCTTTATTAGACATGCCCAAGGGCAAAGTTGGTACTCTTCTTAGGGTGTTGCTATAAACGTGGAACGGAAAACACTATAGAACGGAATTTTTAGAATTTGAATGATTAATGTACTTAATATAACACAAAACTTGGAAAAATGTGCTTTCTATTGATCAAAATCAAAATTTTAGGAATTTGTTTACTAGCGGTAAACAATTTTATCTTAAAATTATGCACCATAAATTGATTACCTAATTAAAACGTCTGTATAAGGGTTTATAAAGAATTTTAAGACAATTTTGAAATTTCGGCGAATGGAAATTATAATCCCCCCCCCCCATCTCGTGGCAAAACGATTTTAACGCACATGTATTCACTCTTGCATGTAGTGACCACAGCACTCCATAGGCCACTTCTGGCAGTTTTTTCTAACTAAATACTAATATCTTATCATTTAATTACTTCAGTAATAATTAGATGACCTTTCAATTCAATTCAAACATAAATTCTCTGTTAGCCTTTTAGCATCTTCACAATTCAAGGGTTATTAATTCGTTGCCTTGCACGGCCTTTTTGCTATATATTATGAAATAAATTTTTAATTCCTTAAGGATATATGCTACACCAGCGAAATTTGATATGGATGAAAAGTGGAGAATATACAACAGTATTTTGAAATTGAAAACTTTCAAAATTACTTTATTTAGTCCAAAAATGCAGTTTTAGTTGAAAGCAATCTGGAAAAAATTTTAAAACCCCTGCTGGACTCGAACACACGATCTACAGTTCAGCAGCCGACGTGCTTTTTTCTTCTTCTCTTTTTGCTAACCTACTGAGCTACTTGCTGATATTTATATTTCCATCCATGTTTTAAAAGGAAGTCAGCTATTATGACTATGGAGAATACCTCCTTAAACTTCACCTTAATTTTCATTGGTTCTGTTTCAGTCTTCTTTTTCCCCGCTGTACCTCTTCGGGTTCAACACTAATCTGCAGGATACCGGTACATGCAGGAACTATCGATCCCAAAATGAGGCAAAGCTTTCATTCATACCGGACGTGTTCGCCTTTAAATTTGATGTGTGATACATAAATGTATAATATACCAGATATAGAACTAAATTCAAATTCAATTATATTAAAAATACTTAGTTCGATTAAAAGCAAGTTCGATTTAAAAAGACTGAGAGAAATTGTTGAAAAATCATATATGTTTTCCAATGCTGTTTTCGTGGTGGGGATTGGGTGGGGTGGGGTGGGGATGTCTCTTATTTATTGGATCATCTTCGCTAGCCAAGGGTCACGCTCCACGGTGTTTCTCTTTCATCAAGAGAAAAGAGAAACACCGTGGAGCGTCATCCTTGGCTAGCGAAGTTGTCATTGGATAGGCTCGTGAATTAGTTTCTTAAAGTGGCAGCCAGAATAAGGTAATACAATTTGGAAAGGGTTGAATCATTCAAGTCTTTCTCAGTATATTCATTCTATTTCTTTTATTTGTGAAACAACATACTGTCACAATCGAGGGATGGGTGGCCGGAAAAATGACAAAGCTGGTAAAACGAAGTGGTATCCACAGCCACTTGCTTAATATTGTTTTTATAATAATTCTAATATATATATATATTATATATAACAGTGAAATCTGACGATGACTTCCCATTTTCTTTGTAATTTCTGCTTTCTTTTTTCATAATAAGCCTTTTGATTTGACAAAATACTGACTTTCTCATTACATTATTGCATACGCTAATTAGTCTGGTCCCCGCCCCCGCCACTCATTGATCATTCGTTATTAATCGGGGCTGGGACCAGACTAGTTCTAATGTTAAATTGTTATATCAAGTTTCGAAGGAAAAGGAGTTCATAGCCCGACAACTCAAAAGAGCGAAGTGGGAAACTTATCTCAGTGAAACTATTTCAGGAAAATGTTAGGAATTTTACTATATGAACGCATCATTATGCACAAAAGAAACAAAATTAATTGATTTTCAATACCGTATTATATGTTATATAGTTACAAACTCTTTCCTTCACAAACTTACACTTGTAGACAATGACTTGTGTTCATTTTGCAAAAGCGAAAGAGAAACAGTCACTAATACTTTTTATGACTGTGCGTATGTATCTGCCTTCTGTAGAGATTTTGTGGAATGGTACAATGCACTTGAAAAAGATTATAAAATCACAAAAAGAAGTGTGTTACTAGGCAATATTGATGGAAGCTGTTTGGAAAATTTTCTTCTTTTGTTAGCAAAAAAGCATATTTATTACTCCAGATCACAGGGCTCAAAACCCAAATTTTCAGATGCAATTGATTTGTTTAAATACTATAAAATTTAGAAAAATATTGTCAAAATGTATTTCATAGCAAATCCAAAATGCTTGGTAAATGGGCATTGTATGATAATATAATGGACAAATAGTTTGTTGAAAATCACTATACATTTATATGAAAAATAAAATAATTACCTTTATCTTTGAATTTGCATGTGTATATATGTATTTTTATGTGTGTATTTATATTTATGTGTGTGTATGTATATATTATACATGTATACATTATATATACAATTCATTGTTATTGTTGATTTAGAAGGTGCACGGAGTAATTGCAAATGTGAATGAGCGAGTGTAGATTACACTTTGTATGTATAAATGTGTTGAAAATACAAAATAAAACATTAAAAAAACAAAGGAGCACAGTTCGTGCCCAGGGGATTTCCAACAGACTGTTGGAAGACCTGATCACCAAAGACCACGAAGATTTTGTCAATGAGGAACTCCAGCATATTTTTTATTTCAACTTCAGAGTACCTGTGTATGAAATCAGAGTGGCGTTTAACAAAATATTTTTGGGATGACTGATCACTAATTAGGAATATTTGCGTTTTCCATTTTTAGCTCACCTGAACCGAAGGTTCAAGTGAGCTTTTCTGATCGCTTTTTGTCCGTCGTCTGTCTGTCCGTCTGTCTGTTAAACTTTTCACATTTTCGACTTCTTCTCCAGAACCACTGGGCCAATTTCAGCCAAACATGGCCAAAAGCATTCTTAAGTGAAGGGCTTTCAAGTTTGTTCAAATGAAGGGCCATGTCCCTTTCAAAGGGGAGATAATCACAAAAATGCAAAAATAGGGTGGGGTCATTTAAAAATCTTCTTCTCAAGAACCACTGGGCCAGAAGAGCTGAAATTTACCTGAAAGCTTCCTGACATATTGCAAATTCAAGTTTGTTCAAATCATGGGCCCCGGGGGTTGGATGGGGCCACAATAGGGGATCAAAGTTTTACATACAAATATATAGGAAAATCTTTAAAAATCTTCTTCTCAAGAACCACTGAGCCAGAAAAGCTGATTTTTACATGAAAACTTTCTGACATAGTGCAGATTCAAGTTTGTTCAAATCATGGCCCCCAGGGGTAGGATGGGGCCACAAGGGGGATCAAAGTTTTACATACAAATATATAGGGAAAAACTTTAAAAATCTTCCTCTCAAGAACCACTAAGCCAGAAAAGCTGAGATTTACATGAAAGCTCCCTGACATAATGCAGATTCAAGTTTGTTCAAATCATGGGCTCCGGGGGTTGGATGCCCGGGGCCACAAGGGGGATCAAAGTTTTACATACAAATATATAGGAAAAATCTTTTTCTCAAGAACCTTTGAGCCAGAAAAACTGATTTTTACATGAAAACTTTCTGACATAGTGCAGATTCAAGTTTGTTCAAATCATGGCCCCCGGGGGTAGGTTGGGGCCACAAGGGGGATCAAAGTTTTACATACAAATATATAGGGAAAAACTTTAAAAATCTTCTTCTCAATAACCACTAAGCCAGAAAAGCTGAGATTTACATGAAAGCTTCCTGACATAATGCAGATTCAAGTTTCCTCAAATCATGGGGGTTGGATGGGGCCATAATAGGGGATCAAAGTTTTACATACAAATATATAGGAAAAATCTTCTTCTCAAGAACTACTGAGCCAGAAAAGCTGATTTTTACATGAAAACTTTCTGACATAGTGCAGATTCAAGTTTGTTCAAGTCATGGTCCCCGGGGGTAGGATGGGGCCACAAGGGGGATCAAAGTTTTACATACAAATATATAGTTAAAATCTTTTTCTCAATAACCACTGAGTCAGAAAAGCTGATATTTACAAGAAAACTTTCTGACATAGTGCAGATTCAAGTTTGTTCAAACCATGGCCCCCGGGGGTTAGGATGGGGTCAAAAGTGGGGGGTCAAAGTTTTACATACAAATATAGGAAAAAGCTTTAAAAATCTTCTTCTCAAGAACCATTGTGCCAAAGAAGTTGACATTTACATGAAAACTTTCTGACATAGTGTAGATTCAAGTTTGCAAAGGGTAGTCTGGGCCATAATAGGGACTAAGGTTTTACATGCAAATATATATGGGAAGTCTTCAGATATGGGCCAAGGTGACTCAGGTGAGCGATGTGGCCCATGGCACTCTTGTTGTTGATAAAGCAACTATGTATGATGTCATAAAGTCTAGTCTTTAATTTATCGCGAGGAATGATCGTGTATAGAGTTGAAAAGTCGTACGTTTTGATGTTGATTTGAGAAAAGTTTTGTGATTTCAAGTTTACTAAAAGTTCTTTGGAAGTTTTTTTAGAATACACATTTGATTTACACCACATTGGGCATCTGTAGTTGCACAGTACGTTTGAGTAGAATAAATATTGATAACATGAACCCAATTCAGTCCAGAGTAGTTTAAGTTAATCTTACTGAAAATTGTAGTCTGAACGCAATGCAGATTAAATATTGTGTGTTAAGTTTACTCATGTTATGCCAATCCCAGTTTGAACCGCCCTAAGTAACACTATGCGCATAATGACCAATGATTTTCTTGATTGAAAAGAAATGTCAATTTAAACCAGACACAGTTGATCAGTCTCCATACAATTGTAGATGGATGGTCGTATAATCACTCATTACATCGAGTCATATGAAATGCAAAACATTTTGTATATGGCATTATTAAATATCTCAATCCAACTCCTGTGTAACGACCATGGGTGATTGTTTCTTTATGATAATTCAGACAATATCGTACATGTACCACATATCATCCGTCTACTGATTTGTTTATTTATCTAGAAGATCAAGAGACGACAACAGTGCTGAGAAATAGTGTAACGCCATTAAAGCCATTAAGGATGTTCAACGCTGTTATTATTGCCTTAGTAGCCTCATTGGTTTTAGTGGTTATGCTGAGCATTTCCTGCATATGTATTGTAGTAAGGTAATGATAATTATCTATTATAATATCAGTTGTTGTGTCACAATATCTCTGTCTATTGTAATTAAACTTTAATCTCTCTTTTTATGCCCCCCCCCCCCCTACTTGAAGATTCAGGGGCACATATTTTTGGTTTGTCTGTCTGTGTGTCTGCAAAACTTTAACACTAAACTTTTGAATAGATGCTAATAGATCTTTCATATGTTACATGTGTAATGTATTCCTGGTGACATAACCTTTCTTTGGTTATCAAGGGATTTGACCTCATGATCGTTTGACTTGCTTTTGAGTAATTTAGACCAAAGCCATAACTTTTAAATGTTTAGTAATATGTCTTTTATATTCCACATGTACATTTCTTTTGAAAAGACCTTTCTTTAAGTAGCTTTTTTTTTTATACTTCATGACCTTGACCTTTTACCTACTTTTGAAATGTTAATCTTCGTCATAACTTTTAAACGGGTTGGGCTAAGGCTTTCCTATTTCACATGTACGTGTCTTCTTTGTAATACTAGTTTTCGTTTCTGAGTTTGTAATCTTGACCTTGGGGTTTGACATACTTTTGAAAAACTTTAACCTTGGCCCTTATCAGCTACGTCGCAATTCGAGTGCATCATTGTTTTACAAGCACAGATTGTTTCATTGTGTGATTGTATGACTGAAATTTAGGTTTAACAAAAGCCTTCAGAAATTTAAGATAATAATCGATTCATATGGAGGACAAGTTGTAAAAGTGACAAACATCAAATGTCAATGTATTTTTAAAAAGACTCTAGGGATTTGAAATTTTGGGAAGGTCACTCAACAGGAAAATAAGATTTAGCAACGCATAGATACATTGTACATGTATTTATTTTCACTATATTTTTTTTAGTGCTGTAATAACAACGCATAGATACATGTATTTATTTTTACTGTATTTGTCTGTAGACGAAACTCGAAAAGGGGTACAAAAACAGCTACGAGTAAGTGTCCTAATGTTTTTATTATCGTTGAAATAACGGCGTGCCACTTCGCTTGATGGAATGTGCAAATTTCAATCACTGATTGGCCGTGTAGTTTCAGTAAAGTTGGCTTGGATGACCACGTTATGCCATTCTTTCAATGAAGCCGCACCTAAACATTTGCAGGATGATCAAGCTGTTATGCTGTTACTGAAATGATTGCATTATTGAAATAAAACTCACTACAGTCATTGTTACCATAAACTAATGGACAACAAGATCAAAAATCTAGTATGGAACACGTAATGTCAATTGACGCGAAATCAAAGAAGTAGGCTCGCAAATTCAGCGCTAAAATTTTTGAAACTTTCCAAACTCATTGATGATTGATATCATCAATAACATTAAAAGTCACCAAACTTTATCTCTTTATGACGTCACAATCCTATTATGTTGTATTATGACAAAATCATCTGCGACACTATTCTCTGTGTTTGGGATAGTGTAAATATGCTATATTATTCGCCAACTTCCGATTCAAATTGGCTGATAAGATAAAGAGCAAATATCAATTATGTAATAATCAACAAAACATTTTTAAATCTGTGACTGAGTAGATATCATATAGATTGTTAAACATTCGCAATATGTATCTATTGATAACAAAGTCTCGCAATTTCGCCCCGTTTCTAAGAAAGACTCTAATATTTCTATAAATTGTAGAGACACAATGTAAAACTTATACGGTACCAATTTTGATGCACCAGATGCGCATTTCGACAAATATGAGAATTTATGAAATTCCAAATTGATGGAATTGAAGTTATGCCACTCGCAAAATAAATCTTTAAAATAGATAAAGTTTTTGATTTTAAAAATACAACTTTGTAATACGGATTAATACTGTATATTTGTAAAATTATCATAATGATAAATATGTATCATGAATAAAGAGTGTCATCAATTCTAACTATCGTTTAGAAACAAAGAACAGCGAAGAGATGTCTGAGACCGCGGAACAAAATCCAGATTTCCATTCGTACCTTACCATCAGCGAAATATCCTTTCGTCTGTATGCCGATGTTCACTATGACGAAGCGGAGGAAAGGAAGAGCTTAACATCAGTATCATTACACAGTAAGGGATACGATACCAGCGTCAGTTATAAAAGTGGAGGATCCGATTATTATCTAACACCGACAGTAAAGACTGTCAAAAAAGACACAACCGGTAGTCAGTCATCTGTAACACCGACAGTAAAGACTGCCCAAAAAGATACAACCGGTAGTCAGTCATCTGGCGATTATGACGATACCATCACAAATTGTTCAGAAACCTGTATCTGACGATTAAATACAGATTGCTATCAGAGAAACATAAGGCATGTTCGATGTAATTAAAGCATGAGATGTCTCTTTTAACGTTTACCGTTAATTCCCAGCTCTTTCCCTGCCTACATTTTACAAAATTTGCGAAATGCTGATTTTAAACGAGACTGTTGAAACAATGCATTGTAACATAAAAATATTTGTCGTTAGTCTACCTCGATTTAAAAAACCTGATTATACGCATAACATGGTCTTGAGTATCGAATCAGTTGAGAGACATGAGCACCATATGTAGGTGATGATGAAATATTGTTATATGAATATGGTAAGTTGACGATAGAGAAGCTGACATCATATGTTTCCCATTTACCATAAAATTGAGTTGTTAGTTTACTGTTAATATATATGTTCAACAACCTAATTTTGATGCAAATCATCAAATTGGCCACTAAAATTTCAAAATATTCTAAACTAGTTCCAAGAAACACGAAAATTGTAAGATGAAATATTTTACACAAAATCAAGAAACAATCAAATTGAGTACTCACTTTAAAAAAGCATTAACTAATACGTGTGTAACGTGTGTTCAGCAGAGGGTCGATATTTATCAGTGGACACGTACGCGGTTACACCTGGGATTTCGCAGTACATATGTTTTACAAAAATGTATGTTGTCCACAAAGCAAGAAATGAACTTATTCAATAAATTCACGGTGGTTATTCAACAGGGATTTCATTTAACATAACCCTTCAATTCCTTAAATCCAAAGTCCCCGGACAATTGGCTTTTACCAATGGTTCAGGCAAGCGACCTGATGTCTCGTACCAGCTGATGTCTCCAGCTCACTTTGACACTGGGTACAGACTTTTTCAGACTTTATTGCCAAGTGTCAAAGCTACGATGGTTAATCACCTAGCCAACCTACACTATAAGGCTAATTCAGCCCTAACGTAGCCTTTTACTTTTAAAGGATCGGCTTTTCAGCGTCTTTTGAAGACTTCTCTGCACCGCTATAGAGATCAGACAAACTGATCTGCGGTCGACCAATATATAAATAGCATTTGCCCAACCTATTTCACTGCAAGGGAAACATGTTATCACCATGACAAAACCCCACACCACCCGATTTTCTTTGATGGGTATAACCTGATTCACCGCACATGTAATATCATTTATGTAAGAGCACTTCAGATTTTTCAACAATAACAAATTAAAGGTGCATGAAATATCCATATTTAGCTTTCAATATTGGATGTGTCCGGAATTGTAGTAGAACTTAAAATAAATCATTTTCAAATCAACCGGTGTGCTTCGAACTATTATAAAACTGACAAGTGCCTCATCATGTCTATTGAGGAAGTTTACAAAATACATATGAAAAATACGGACGTTTTCTAAATCTGTTTATGAATAAGATGCCAGACACAGGAAGCAAACATGGTTATCAAACATGATTGGATGAAGTTTGAAAAGTGAAACATTATTTATTCTCAAATCATATAAGAGCATTGTGTGTATGTGTAAATTCTATTAGTTTTACACAAGATATTTTATTATCAAAATGCAGTTAAGCTCTCTTGTTCTCATCAGGACGAAATGGGGACTTAAATGCGACCAACATATTTTTTCCACGCCCCTCTAAATTGAAATCCACAATTTGCCCTTGCTCATTGGAAAATTTGCATTGAAAATGCTTAAATTCACCCTCATGATGGTAAGCAGATTGAATAAATGAATATTATTAGATTTTGAGTTTCAATAGATTGCAGAACCAAACTTGCTTCACAAATGTGCTGAATGTGTCATAGAATGAAATGGCAAGACATACCCCGTATATATGTCACATGATGATGGCAATATTACTCGCTGGACTAGCTATACTGCGCATGTCTGCAACTCTGATTGCACCTCGTGGATCTTAAGCAAAGCAATAACCGAATATACATGCATATAAATATTTGCGGCTGTAGCATATTGAAACCAACAAAAATTATTCTAATCAATTCATTTATTTACTTACATTGTGATATCTGGAATGTTATAATGAGTTGCTTCTATATTTTATACACTGTCATTCCGGGGAGTACTTGTTGTACAACCTCCGTATAAAATCGTTAATTCATAATATTTATTTAATAATGAATAAAAATGAAACGTATTAATTGAAATAATAAAAACTTACATGTATATTTATATATATCTCTAAAAATCTTTAATCAGACCTTTTATGGTATATCAGTGTGTATATTTTTACCAAAACAACAGAGGATCGTAAGATAATACGAAACTGGAGGAAATTACTGATATCTGCTATATATGTCTCTGGTCAGCTGGAACGAATACAAATTCTTCGTGTAACCTATTTTGTTCCTTTATTACCTTTGGTTTACTAATCCCAGAACGATAAATGGTATGTACTTTGTTTTGATGTGTCTCAGAGATTTCAATATTTGTCTTGCCTCAATCCATTCTGACAAGGAGCTAAGCTCTTCTTTTTATATTTACCTTATCGTCTGGCATTATCTTCGTTATAATTCATACCAGAGATGAAGTTCTGTTGTGAACAGAAAAATCGGAGCTATGAAAGATGAAGATTTAAGACCTTTTAAAACAAGTGAATTCAGTTCGTCGTTTTCAACTTTGTCGATGTCACCAGCAATGACATGTCCAGCTAAACCAACGTTGAAAGAAGAACAAGAACATGTAGATGGATTACATTTAAGATTATCTTAAGTTTGTAATTAAAAAGTTTGGATGCGATAATAGAAGTATATTTACAGGATATGAATTTTGAAATGATACAATATATGATTTTTTTTTATGACGAAGAATCTTGTTTATGCTAAAGGCATATATACCTTTGTTATAATATTCAAGCTGAAGGAACTGACGTCATTATTCGGAAGGATATTCATTTTGTAACCTGCGGTGATTTAAAGAGCTGGTAATGGGCAACATCTATAATCTTAGAATTCCAATCTGTATTCTAGTGTTGAAAAATCCAAGTATGGACTAGTTTTGGCTTCCTGAAATAACGTAATCAAGACTGTCAATGCGAATATGACGTGGACCTAATTGTTTCTTGACAAAAGGTAGAAGTAAATAAAGTGATATTTTGTAAATACTTGGACTTTTGTATGAACGAAATTCATGACTATGGCTTTGTGTATATCAACGAATCACATTTACGTTATTTGCATTTAGACTAGTCAGATTCCCAACATTATCTACGTTGCAGTAGCATGTCAAGAACGGCCTGACAATTGGTTTGAAACACGTCAGACAACATTTGACCTAACTACACGTTGTATTTGTAGATTAACATCATTGTAACGATCATAGGATATGCTAAATGCTAACTTTAAACCAAACCTTGGAAAACCTTGTAACATCATCTTACTTGTCAGTAGCCTGCATCGATTTAAAAAACAGATCATACCCAAAACATGTCCATGCGTATCGAATCAGTCGAGATATATCAACACGATTTGCAGGTGGCAATGGAATATTGCTACATAAATATAGGAAGTTAGCGATGTTAAAGCTGAAGTAACCTCGTTTGTCATAAAGTGGAGTTGTTAGTTTGCCGTTAACATCTATGTTAAATAACATCTCTAAGTACGATTCTGACATGGGAGACTCTGTAGTGTCTTTTATTTCCAGTTCACTGAGATATATCGAATTAGTCATAGATAAAACGTCACTGAAATATCTATATGTCGATTTGAAGGCCACAGCAAGAATTCTTTCTTCTCGTATGCAAGGTTTATGATATAATAATCATATAGTTGGTCACACCTCTCGTAATCAAACATTTGTGAATCAGATTAGTCACTGTGGTATATAAAATACATAGCCTGTGTGCCAGTTCATAAGTATGCCCAGCATTTAGACCATCATGACAGTGAATGACTGAATGTGCCGTTATGTAAGCATTAAATGTTTTAAAATAAGAAATATCAGGACTAAAGTTAGTAAAGATATTTCTATATTTAGTCGTTTGTCTTACCAAATACTTACTTTTAAAGCAATACTTTCTTTTATTGATAACTATAACTATAACTATATATGTTTGGCACGCTCTTTTTGGCTATATTTAGATCTTAAACTTCATAGTTATTTCGGATTTCAAACATTTCGGTTGAGCATCACTGAAGAGACATTATTTGTCGAAATGCGCATCTGGTACATCAAAATTGGTACCGTATAAGTTTTACATTATGACCCCTGGGTCGAGGCCTCTGCTGGTGGACTGTTAGTCCCCGAGGGTCTCTACAGCCCAGTAGCTAAGTACTTCGTTACTAGCTTGAAAATATGGATGTATATTTAATTGCTGTTATAAAATTTAGAAATTCATTTCAAAATTAAGGATTATCTCCCTCATGCATAGCTCTTATCCTTGGACGAATTTGGCTCCACTTGTTTGGCACGCTGTTTTTGGCTATATTTAGATCTTAAACTTCATAGTTATTTCGGATTTCAAACATTTCGGTTGAGCATCACTGAAGAGACATTATTTGTCGAAATGCGCATCTGGTGCATCAAAATTGGTACCGTATAAGTTTTACACACACACACACACACACACACACACACACACACACACACACACACACATATATATATATATATATATATATAGTTTGTGAAAAAGAATTCGGTATTTGATACAGTAAATACATCCAATAATAAAAGTAAAGTAACACAACTCGAATAACATTTCACTGTTAGCGCTTTCGGCTTTAATGCCTCTTCAGACAGTTATAAAATGAAATAATATTACTAAGTAACGTCAACATATCACGACGTAAGTAATTGTCCTATGTGACATCATAATAAATTACACTGGTAGCTGTATAATACACAGAATATTAGACAATACTTGGAAATCAATTACAGAGTTCAGTTCAATGTAGTTTGAATTTTAAACATTTATTTCCTATTAAGTTTGGGATTAAACAATTTTATAAAGTATTCCTCCTTTGTAACTATATATATATTACTATATATTACTAATTATATATGTATAACTATTATACTTAAGGTGGCTCACTACACTCAGAAACGGTCTCTCAAATCAGTACGAATTGATTTAATTATAAAAGATATGATGATATACAATATGTATATATGCCAAAAATATACAAATCTGGATAAAAACACGATTTCCAAAAAAATAATTTCAACACACATGAATAAAAGACTCTGGGGTATTTGAACTCGAGATCTCTGGTCCACCAGCCCAATGCTTTAACCACTGACCTACGATGATAGACAAACAAATTGTTCGATACAAATGATTTCACAAAACATTTAAATCATCATCTTGTGACGTGGTGTCACACAGAGTATAAATTTTAGTGAAGTGAGCTACCTTACTACCATCATTAAGAAGAAGAAGATCCTTAATTTCACAAGATTCCTCAAAGAACACAATGCATTCGTTCGTGTTTATTGTGTCATTTCATGTTTCACAAAGGTCTGGCATAAACAGTTTCTTCAAAGAATTAAACGGTACAAGGTAGTCTTGTGAGACTGAAACCATCTGTTCACTGTGGCCTCTCACAACAGGTGACCAGCAAGGTAGATATGACTGATAAATATCATCGGGTACCTTTCATATCAATAGACACGTCTAAATATCTTTAGCTCATTTATTCATAATGCTACAGAATATTTATAAAGTCAATTGCATTCCACCAACATTGAGTGGCGTCCCCTGATGTTACATGTTTTGTCTCTGATTTCAACGGTTCACGTGTAGTTCTGCTATCTATAAAGAAACAAACGATTAGTCGTGCTTGTTCTTTAAAAACATAGTTATTTATTAGCATTTACTGTAAACGTTGCATAAAATCTTCGCATCAAACAGAATTTCCAGTCGAACTATCCTTATCACGATCCTACGTGTATCACATTCATGAGGAAATGGCTATCATTACAATTAATAAAGATATCAAAGGCAACAGCATTGAATATATATATATATATATATATATATATATATATATATATATATATATATATTCCCTGGTGGAGAAACTCGAACACTCACAACCAAACATATTTCAATAAGTGAACTGCCGTAAAATGGCTGAAATATTACCAACACTGCGTAAAACCTCAGTCAATTAATCTATATATGTCTAAACATGTCTCTGTAAATTTCCTCACAGTTTGGTATCACGTGTTTTGTATTTATTGATAAATCAATTGGTAATATTGATACCATATATTAACAAATGATTTTACTCTGTGAAGCATTCTTCAATTTTCATTTTAAGGAAGGCAAAGATAACGAACAGTGATCAATCTCATAACTTTTTATAAGCAATACAACACAGAGAGTTGGGCAAACACGGACCCCTGGATATACCAGAGGTGGGATCAGGTGTCTAGGAGGAGTTAGCATCCCCTGACGATCCGACGTGAGCCCTATTTCTTGATCAGGTAAACGGAGTTATCCGTAGTCAAAATCGGGATGCCAAGAACGGCCTAACAATCGGTGTGAAACACGTCAGACAGCATTTCATCCAATGATAGGTTGTGTTGGCAAACTAAATCGTTATAACGACTATAAAATTTCCGAACTGCTGACTTTAAACCAGACTATTGAAACCCCTGCATCATCAACTTGTTTGGCAGTAGCCTGCCTCGATTGAAATACTGACCATACACAGAACAAGCTCTTGCGAATCGAATCAGTTAAAAGATGTAAACACCATATGTAAGTGGTAATGGAATATTGATACATAAATATGGGAAGTTGACGATGGAGAAGTTGAAATCATTATTGTTAGGAAACAACACTAAAAAACTGAAAATTTTAGAATGAAATTTGAGTCCCTGTATTAAATATGATTTAAAATATACATCGGAAAGCTTGCTTTGTAAGACATTAAGCAAATGAAACGTTTTGAAACATTTCTTCATATATCTGTACACAGATGAAAGACTTCTGGATTCAGCTTTCTTACCTTTTCCTGAGAAAGTGTATCAGAAGTATAAGGAAGATGGATACGACGACTATGAGCTCTGTAACCAGTATAACGAATACGTTCATTCCATTCTTTGACGAATATTCATCATAAATCACTATGGTACTGTTGCCTTCTGTGTCGATAGAAAATATTTTTGAGTCAGATGAGCATGCATGTTCATTGGACGACCGACTATTAGAGAAGAATGAAAACATTCTTTAATGAATTTGGCAAAATTATTTTTGACTATCTTTCCCTCGCTACATGTGTGTGCCACGCTTTCTTTCAGATTATTACAAGTTACTAAAACAAACTTTACAGAAAATATTAAATATGATAATTTCTCATGGCTGTATCAACAATTTGCATTTGAATAGTCGGGCATTCCCTGTGTATCCCTGTGCATTCCAAATAATCAAAACTACAGATTTATGCTAGATAACTCACAACTTGCAATCATTTACATTTTGGAAGTAAATTGTAGAAATCGATATAACTAATTTTTAAAATAATTCTTTTGTACATGTTCGTATATCCTAGGAAACTATGAAATCCACAAACGATCAGCAAAGTGAAACAGACAGTGAATTATCTCCCTTTGGCAATGTAATTGTAAACATAGATCAGTGCAAATATCGGGATTAATATGTGCATTGATTATATAGCGCTAACAATAACAGAAATAACTATACATGTTGTGGATAGTCATGAAGACTTTTGAGCTCCTAATTCAATTAAGATATGGTAAATCGTATAGCCTGTTGATATGGGTACATACGGAGACATATATAGTGAGCAGCCATTTAAGGCGATTGTTAAAGGACTTCTATGTAACTAAATCGATTAAGATACTATATCGGGTATAAATTGAATATCCAATCAAGTGTCAATAGCAATGATACTGGTTTATGAAACGTAAACAATCAAGTGACTGGCATATTAATCCCAGTGGTTGAAGAAAGGTGAAGATAACGAACATTGATCAATCTCATAACTCCTATAAATGTGAAGATAACGAACAGTGATCAATCTCATAACTCCTATAAAGGTGAAGATAACGAACAGTGATCAATCTCATAACTCCTATAAGCAATACAAAAGAGTTGAGCAAACACGGACACCTGGACACACCAGAGGTGGGAGTAAGCATCCCCTGTTGACCGGTCACACCTGCCGTGAGCCCTATGTCTTGATCAGGTAAACGGAGTTATCCGTAATCAAAATCAGCGTGCCAAGAACGGCTTAACAATCAGTATGAAAAACATCAGACAGCTTGACCCAATTATAGGTTGTAAAGAGAAATGGCATATGCAACTGTCAGATACAAGTGACTTACTGACAAGATGTATATGCAAGTGGGTTAGGTAAGTGGTATATGCAAGTGGCAAGCTAAAGTTGTTATAGGCAGGTGGCAAGAAGTAAGGCCAGTGGCTATAAACAGTCATAAATCTGACAAGTGCCAGCTGTACATAGGAGTTAAATGTTACACACGAGGCAGGTGTAAAGAATGTTGTGTATATTGCAATTTTTTGTACCTTTTGTATTTGGTTAAACACCAAACAGGTGTTAATTATGTATATATCTTTTGCGACTAGTTGTACCTCTTGCAATTAGAGAGATAAATCTCCAGATAGGTGAAATTTATCAGATTCATCATTGTTCATCAAAACTCGGATGAACCGGGCACGAGCCTAGATTGTCTGCAAACGCCCGGCACGTTACAAAAGTAAATATATGTGTAGATGTACTTGATTCCGCTCTACATACGTATGTTGGCCCCATTAGTTGTCATCTTCTTTTACACACGAGACAGCAAGCAGTCCAAACCTGAAAAATCTCAATATGCAATATAGTAAAACTATGGCATGTCTTTATATTCCTACTGAAAGGTGAAGATGAAAGATGAATACATGATAAAACATAGAAGTATGTGTTTCTCTATTGTTTTGTCTAATATATATTCATTTTGTTTTTAAATCATTCATGAAGGATTGTCACAATCTGGAGGTAAAATACCACAAATTAGACCTATGATTGGCGCTCAGCGCCGTGGCAGTGGGGGCTCTTTATCGTGTCAATGCCTACCGTGATACGGAACCTTGGTTTTTGAAGGTCACATTCGAGAGACCCTTGGTTATCGTAGCCAGGCACTTGACAAAGAAACAGTCACTATCGAAGCTAATCTCTGGGGTTGGAATTGGTTTCCGGGATCGAGAGAACTCGGGGTTTCCTAATTATATTCCTACATCATCATCAGGAGGCGTTTGTATGAAAGAGGCGTATAGGTCTGAGATGGTGGTCATATGCCATTGTATAATTGACGTATGATAAAAATTATTAAATACTGATTAAAATTTCTCAAAACTAAAAATTGTATTCTGTAGTCCATGTATGATGAAATGTTTTTCCCCAATCATAAGACCTGCATGCATTAATGGCGGTGTCAAGTTAGCGTTTATTATTGTCGAAAGGATTTGGTGATGTATGGTTAACCACTATGTTGATAATGAAGTTTTATTTTCAGAATGTCTTAAACAGGGGTAAACTGGCAACGTAATGCAGTCACGTGATGCATTTTTGATAATTCATCTACATATATTCTGTATATCAACACCTTATTGATAATGCTAGCATTCAGTTTTATCTGACAAAATCTATTCCGGAAAACAAGAATGATACGCGTAGCCATGTCCCCCACCGCCGGAAAAAAAAGTTGAAGCACAAAAATTCCATAACTCCTGTAAAATTTCTCGAATCAAAATGATGGCGCAATATGATCAATTGTACATATGGTGACTAACAATCTTACAAAATTGGAACAAAATCCGTACAGCGGTCTCTGAGGAGTTGCGTCCACAAAGTGTTCCAATAATGTAGCATGTACAAATTCAACAAAGTCCCATACAATTTGTCGAATTAAAATGGCGGTGCAATATGGTGACTAATAATCCTACAAAATTTGAACAAAATCGTTTAGCAGTTTCAGAGGAGTTGCATCCACAAAGTCAAGTGAGACGGACGGACGGACGCACGGACACCGGTATTTCTGTGTCTCTTTCCGCGTTGCGGTGGTGAACAGTTAGCTTATGGACATTCTAAGAATTGCAGTTTTAAAACATGTTTAAAATATGCGTGTGTGGATTGATATGTTTTGTTCCACCAATTTGTAGACATTTATCTTATTTATCTATGCTGTGAATATCTTCACGTCTTCCTCGTTCATATGAGAGAACTATAGACATTTTAATATTATCTAATCAAAAAGAAGCAAACGTGCATGCTCTTCTACTTTGATCATACCAATCAGTTAGGAGATTTGATATAAAACAACGATATCAATTTCAAAAGATTTAAAATTTATATCGAAAAGGATTTACCCGGGGAGATTAGGGTTAGAATAGGTCCTCAGTACCCCTTGCTTGTCGTAAGAGGCGACCAAATGGGCCGGTCCTTCGGATGAGAACGGGAAAAAAAACTAGGCCCCGTGTCACAGTAGGTGTGGCACGATTAAAATCTCTCCCTGCTCAAAAACCATAAGCGCCGAGCATAGCCCTAGATTTTGCAGCCCTTCACCGCCAATGGTGACGTCTCCATATGAGTGAAATATTCTCGAGAGGGACGTTAAACAATATTCAATCAATTAATCAAACAGACACTCACCCAGTAAACTCAGAACCTGTGACTTCAGAAAATACCGGTAGTTTGTTAAGGTTGATGAATAACATCCATACAATAAACCTTAAAACACACTTTGTCGGCGTCTATGGTTTTTTTTTTATATTTCCTATCAGAAACAGGAAAAACGCAATTTAATTTGTGTCGTGTTGAAAGTTTTCAGTCCTTCACGTCTGAAATATCTTCCTCTCACGCCAAACATTGCTGTACACTGTGCCGCACAATTACAAGGTAGAAAACCCAACAGTATAGCCACATTGCGTACGTCTATTTGATATAACTTTTGTTGAAAGAAGAAACAGGTTTGAAGTGTGTCGGGGACAATCAATTTCACCGAAAAACATTTGATACAATATCTGCTGCTGTAACGTACATAAAATCATTTTATTTATACTTCACAACTAAAATATATTGAATTAGAAAAAAAACAAAGAGTTTATAAAATATGTATAAACCCAGAGGGAGGGAGAGAAAGAAGTTTAGTGGGGAGATTCTTAAACTTCTTGTCTATAACTTCTTTCGTTTTCACCTTTTCGCCACTAATTTGCATCAAACTGATCGCACCAGCTATACGTATTCGATGCCGGTTTTAATTTTAATCTACTGATGCTACATTCAGTTTGCGGAAAGCATGGTCAGATCAGTAAGCCCGTTATATATGACTTACTTGACTTATTTCCTTCTCTCCCTGTAGAGAATAGTGAACAATTCCTCTCCATTCTGCCCTTTCTGCTATCCTGCTTGTCTCTGTCCAGGTCTTGGATCCAAATTAATTTCAGCCTGTTATATGCCTAGGTATTATAACCGTTGCAGTGCATATGGGTAGTAAACTGGCATGCAATACGCTTCAGTACCCAAATGAAATGCAATTTATTACTATTCAGAGGAGGGGGAGAGGACTACCCCCCATATCCGCCCCCTCATTTCCCCGCGGAAGTTGTCACGATAAAGAATCCTCACTGCCACGGCCCTGAGTGACGTGCATAGGTCTAACTTTGTGGTACTTCACCCAGCGATGTCTCTATAGGAGTGAACAATTTCTCGACGTAAAACAAAGAAAAACTTTCTACAATGTGTATTGGTCATAGATTTTGACAATGAAAATATACGTTTATTTGTTTTAGATGATCAATTCGATCCCGTGGGGATCCGGGTAAGAGTAGGTCCTCAGTACCCCCTGCTTGTCGAAGGGGCAACTAAATGGGGCGGTGTCACAGCAGGTGTGGCACGATATAGATCCCTCCCTGCTCAAAGGCTGTAAGCGCCAAGCATAGGCCTAAATTTTGCAGCCCTTCAACGGCAATGGTGACGTCTCCATATGATTATGAGTGAAAGATCCTCGAGAGGGACGTTAAACAATATTTAATGAATCAATCAATTCGAAAACATTAAAATTTCAAAGGTTATCTTTATTTCGGGAAACCAGGATATATCTTAAGTGACAATAACAGCACGCATATTTAAAGAAAATCGCATGTTTAAGAAATGAGTGATTCCAAAGTTAGAAATAATTTGCTCAAAATCATTTCAATTAAAGAGGGTTAGATAGTTTGTCTGATTGGTTACTTTAAGTATTCACACAGATACTTTGATACATTACACCGGAGGATCTGTCTGATCTGTCAGCTGTGGATATTTCTCTTACAGACTATTTATACAATTCTCAATTGAATTAAGGCGTCCCATACAAAAATAAAGTAAAATAGATGCATAAAATGGCCTTTAGTGTTTTATATGGAAAATCTTTAATGGAAAATATCAGAGAACGAAACGACGTTTAAACCGATACCCAGTAGCCTTCCATATATTTTCATCGAGGCCTGTGTTGAACATCACGAGACTATCACGTGACAATATATATACTTGTAGATCTATATCTTGGATGTTTTAACCATGTTTTATGAACTATTCTAATAGATATTCAGCTATTATTAAGCTATGGATATTTCTGTTACAGACTATTTATGCAATTGTCTAGTAGTAGAGCAATGAACCATTTTCTGCTTGTTAACATATACTTGTAGATCTATATCTTGGATGTTTTAACCATGTTTTATGAACTATTCTAATAGATATTCAGCTATTATTAAGCTATGGATATTTCTGCTACAGACTAGTTATACAATTGTCTATTAGTAGAGAAATGAACCATTTTCTGCTTGTTAACATATACTTGTAGATCTATACCTTGGATGTTTTAACCATGTTTTATGAACTATTCTAATAGATATTCAGCTATTATTAAGCTATGGATATTTCTGCTACAGACTATTTATACAATTGTCTATTAGTAGAGCAATAAACCATTTTCTGCTTGTTAACATATACTTGTAGATCTATATCTTGGATGTTTTAACCATGTTTTATGAACTATTCTAATAGATATTCAGCTATTATTAAGCTATGGATATTTCTGCTACAGACTAGTTATCTTATTGTCTATTAGTAGAGCAATAAACCATTTTCTGCTTGTTAATACATACTTATAGATCTATATCTTGAAAGTTTTTGAACCATGTTTTATGAAATATTGAAATATATATTTATTACTATACAGTAAGATATACAATTTGTGGTACTTTTGATTCCAGGTAAATTGAGAACATAACTAATTTTTAGCAAACTGTGTAGTCAATATCTGCAAGAGTTATCTTTCTTTTTCTGTCCCAAGCACGGCGCCGCGTTGGGAGATTATTTCATTTGTACATAGAGAGCGTCATTATCGTTGAAGCCTGAAAATATTTAGAATATACGGGTGCATGCAGTTAGAAGATAACACCGACGAAGCGTAAATACAGTAAGGGAGTGATTGTAATGGTATTAGTGGATGAGAAAAAATATATATACTGGTCTACAAGGGATGCTTACTCCTCCTAGTCACCTGATCTCACCTCTGATGTGTCCAGGGGTCCGTGTTTGCCTAAGTATCTATTTTGTATTGTTTATGGGATATATGAAATTGATCGCTGTTCCTTGTCTTCGCCTTTCATGCATGTACTTCTTCACTTTCTCTATCAGCTGACCGAAGAAGGGTTCATGTTACGTCACAGCACCACGTGACTACCTGATGAACGAAATGTTTTTCCATGGTCGTTATAACGATCTACTTCGTCAATACAACCTTGCATTGGGTTACATGCTGTCTGACGTGTTTCATACCGATTGTTAAGCCGTTCTTGGCACACTGATTTTGACTGCGGATAACTCCGATTACCTGATCAGGATATAGGGCTCACGGCGGGTGTGACCGGTTAACAAGGAATGCTTACTCCTCCTAGGCACCTGATCCCACCTCTGGTGTGTCCAGGCGTCCGTGTTTGCCCAACTATCTATTTTGTATTGCTTATAGGAGTTATGAGATTGATCACTGTTCGTTATCTTCACCTTGCATTGATCATTGTTCGTTATCTTCATCTTTAATCAAAAGACATCTTTCAATGCTTCTATTTACTTAATTATGTGCTTATACCGGGTAACTACATATGCATGTAATTAAAAATAAAGCAAACTTAAAATCAAATCTGATATATACATCATTTATCTTATGACCGCTCTATCAAAGATTAAGAGGCACTCCTTTTGCGTAGACCTGTTTTTACGCGCTATACCGATCAAACTGCCTGGTGCGATATAGGAACAGTTAAGGTAACTCCATGCTCGCAGTTTTGTCTGATACAAGTTTGAAAAGTGTATTTATTTCCATTTATTAGAGTTAAAACTAATAAATTATCAAATAAAATATATAGGTCACCACACTTTTTAAGATGCGAGACATACATGCAAGGTGAAGATAGCATAAACAGAATCATATCACCGTCAAAAAGTTGCTATTTTCTTTAAATAATATTATCAAAATTTCATAAAAACTGGTTCTGATGATATCATAGGATTCCTAACAATTTCCTGAAACTGTTTCTTCACAAACAAATATACAAAGTGTCTGTAAAAAAAATATATAAAGGAAATCTATCGCATAATAGATTTGAATCAATGAAAAGAGTTATATCCCTTGGATTCAATATTTTTTAACATGCAAGGTGAAGATAACAAACAGTGATCAATCTCATAACTCCTATAAGCAATACAAAATAGATAGTTGGGCAAACACGGACGCCTGGACACACCAGAGGTGGGATCAGGTGCCTAGGAGGAGTAAGCATCCCCTGTTGACCGGTCACACTCGCCGTGAGTCCTATATCCTGATCAGGTAAACGGAGTTATCCGCAGTCAAAATCAGTGTGCCAAGAACGGCTTAATAATCGGTATGAAACACGTCAGACAGCATTTGACCCAATGCGAGGTTGTACTGACGAAGTAGATCGTTATAACGACCATAGAATTTGCGAAATGCTGCCTTCAATCGAGACTGTTGAAATCCCTGTCCATCGACTTGTTTGTCAGTAACTTACCTCGATTTAAAAAGTGACTATATACAGAACAAACTCTTGCATGAAAGGTGAAGATAACGAACAGTGATCAATCTCATAACTCCTAATAGCAATACAAAATAGATAGTTGGACAAACACGGACCCCATGACACAACATAATTTGGACTTCTGAAATAGTTTATTTTTAACAAGGTTTTTAACAATACCTATCGGAAAAGACCCTAACAAAAAATTATGTATAGATCTGAATAAATCATTGATTTTGCAAAATCTGATGACATCAAGTGAGGGTGAAATTACTGTTGAACTGAATATATTTCGTATTATCGCAATTCACCTTTGAATTAGAACGCTTTGGCCGATATAGTATTGCGTTGTGTGACGACACAATTGAATCTGTTTGTAATACAATTGCGAAATGCAACAGAAACTCTCATTGGTCCATATGTATAAGTCCGCCCAAATTCCCTAATACAGGAGTAGTCAGCATCTGAAAACATGACGGCCAGATGCTAGATGGGGAAAAAACTTCAAAGGAAGAAAGAGAAAAAGTTGTATTCTTGTGTTGTTGTCTCATAAATTTAATATAAAAAAAATTCCTAAGATATTTTCCTACTATACTTGTGTCCAAACATACCTTCAAATACTTATTAAAGCCCCTTACGACCCAAAAACTCGATCACAGCTTTTGATGATTTCGTTCGTAGATGTAGCCATGTTAGGTAGCCAGTCAATTCGAATCCCGGTTCAATTCCATATTGGCACAATAGCGTCTAGATATGTACTAATACCCCACAAATATTTTAGCTAAATTGTTTAAATAATATACCACCCCAGTCCTATTAAATGATAATTATTCAAATAGCTAAACTCACGGCGCGGCAGTGCGGCTTTCATTAGTCATGAGCGGCCGCGCCGGCCGGTCTCCATCTAATGGGCTTATGTAGCATTTTCGTTCATATAGAGCTTATTTTACCTTTACAAAAACTGGTACAAAAATGCTTGAATTTCTATTAATGTTGATAATAAATGAAGAGTGAATACATAACTTACAACCGATTTTATGAATAGATATCAATAGCAAGAGTTCGAATTGACCGGCTACGTCAACATACGAAATCATTTGAAGCTGCGAGTTTTCGGGTGGTGTGTGGCTTTAATGAATATTTGAAGGTATGTTTGGACGCAAGTATATACACTGTAGTAGGAAAATATCTTAAGATTTTTTTATATTGAGTTTATGAGACAGCAACACAAGGATACACCGATTTCAGGCCTCAACCGTCCGCAGCTTTTTGTGACCCGTAAATGGAAGGTTTTTATAAGAGGTGGGTCTTTTCAGAGAGCTATGTAAAGTTCTCCAGCAACACTGAATCCGCTCGAGAAAGTCGGCGGGCTGTAATCGGCCGGTCCTAGTAAACAGAGTACGATAGAGTACTTTAGAGTACGCTACTAAAATTTCATAATTTAATGCAATTTAACTGCTGTTCGTAGATGTTCTTACTTTAGTTTAACCTAATAAATGTATATCTGGAATATATTGTGTTTGTTTTCATTATTTTAGGAATTATTGTAAGTTAAAGTTTACCGTTTGATTCCGATCCCGATCTTTAATACTTTTTCAAAACAAACTACTAATAATCGGGATCGGGATGCCGTAAATCTTCAATACATTTAATGTTTTCTGGTCAAAATATCGCTAAAATACCAAATACTTTTGACAAATATTGTACTTTTATTTTATAATCATCTTTATTTAAGCGTTATACATACAAATAAACAATTGAATTGCATTAAATATTGAAATTTTACTAGCGTACTCTAAAGTACTATATCGTACTCTAACATACTCTGTTTAGTAGTACCCGTAATCGGCCAATGAAAACTCTTGTTGTATTACATCAAACATGTCATTCAAATTGTTCAATCGTCTCATTCAATTGTGTCGTCACACACCGCAATACTATATCGGGTAAAGCGTTCTAATTCAAAGGTGAAATGCGATAAATAATCTCTCTCTCTCTCTCTCTCTCTCTCTCTCTCTCTCTCTCTCTCTCTCTCTCAAAAAGACGTTTTGCGCGCATCAGTAGAGCAATAATTCAAATATTGTGCTCATTAGTTGAATAATGAGCAAATTAATTGAGCTATTGTTCTCTTCAATTAAATTATAACACATATGAATTGAATTGGTGATATAATCAATTCACTTGAAGAGAGCAACAATTCAATCATAGCGCGTATCAATTCAACATAATAATTAATATTAATTCAGCAGAATAATTAATTCTATCAACAATTCAATTAAATTCGATTATTAAATTTCATGATACCATTAATTATTTGAATAATTAAAGATATCTTCAATTAGAGTTCATGTTAATTTAGTGTCCCATATATGAAAGGCATTTGATATCATATTTGAAGTCTACATGTATATCTATATATTTAAATCCAATATATCTTTGTATATTGTTTCTCAACATGATTAATTCAAAGTCCTTCAAATGACAGAGTTCATCATATTTGGGTGCAATTATGTGTGAGCTTGTAAGATATCTTTTTTAAACATTAAAGGTTTTCTGTGCACCTCTCTTAACCTGTGTATGGTAACCACGGATTTGAACGCCTACCATATAAATATCATTTATTGTAGAAATACCCCAGTCCTTGGAGATGGACACGTTTTATGGCCAATAATTATCAATTTCCTTGTTTCAATATGAAAAATAAAATGCGGAAACCTTTCATCCTGAAAATCTAATATGAGACGATGATACAAAGAAAAGCACATGTGGGTTATCCAATCCCCCTCAACAGGGACAAAAATAGCCTTCGATTCGTATACATGTTAAACAAGATTGATGTACATCACACATAGAGGAAGTATTTCATAATGTATTTGAAAATTGATAAACGTGATATCAAATGCGGCAAGCATCATAATTCTTGATGACCCGATTGAAAGATGATTACCACTTATTTGATACTAATCAGTTTCTTTACAATATGTACTGAAAGTACGGAAGATTGTCCTGATCAGAAATGGTAAGATTTCTCTTTTTGTACTTTGACAGTAGTCAATTTGTCGATGTCTTGCAGGTAACAATAACACTTTTGTGGTAGAGAGGTGTCCCGTAGTCTTATGTGTAGCATCCATAAAAAATTCTTATCTAATGTACTCTTCTATAGAGGCGGATAGATAACTTAAAATCAATCTGTTGTATTTAGATTTAGACCCTGAGAGACTCTTTTAATGTATTTCCCTGGGAATTACCGTATGTAATTTTATGGGGGGATGGCTGTAGGGCTCTTATCGGGTGTATTTTTGTGGGCGGTTGAAAGAGTCTTATTCTAGGAGTATTTACTTGGAGAAAAGAACTGTAACAGTAGTGAGTATCGTTTCATTGGATACGTTCATACATGTATATCAAAGGATATGTTAATGCATCTATCTATCTATCTCTCTATCTATCTATCTATCTATCTATCTCTATCTATCTATCTATCTATTTATATATCTATCTATATCTATCTATCTATATCTCTATCTCTCTCTCTCTCTCTCTCTCTCTCTCTCTCTCTCTCTCTCTCTCTCTCTCTCTATATATATATATATATATATATATATATATACATGTATATATATGCATATCTTCATAGTTCATTGAATTGTGGACACATCGTAGAAAAAAGGAATTATATTACTGGCATTTCAGTAACTGTTATTCTGTTCATAGCTAAGTGTATATAGGAAGACAAAATGCATGTAATTTTGTATACTTTGAAAACATGATATGTGTCCTTTAATAGCTATATACTTTCTTCACGCTTGCATCTATGTACATGTAATGATGAATTATATTTTAGGCCAAGCTGTAATGAAAATTGCAAAGCTACAGAAAAAAAGAGTTGTGAACGTACGTCATTACTACTTAGTAGAATGTTGGAATTCTTAACACAAATAATGTACAGACTGTATATGAGATACTGATTTCTATGCAATAAAACGTCATATAGTACCACTTTTATTCCTGTCTCATTTTGATGTTTTCATTTCAACCTTTTCAGCGTGCGAAGTCGGTACATTTGGTGAAAATTGTTCAGAGTCATGTCCGCCGGACCGTCACGGAGATAAATGTTATTTTGTGTGTAACTGTACAGAGGGAGAAGTTTGTGATAGACGGTACGGCTGTGTGGAGAACAGAACGGACGACATCGCGGGGATAACTACATACAAATACGTACAAGTAACATCAAAGGATTCTCTCAGTACAACTGCACCAAAGTCTAAATATTCCCAAACGTCAATCTCTCCTGAAGGTGAATTTAAATGCTATTTACATACGCCACTTTTCTCAGTAATACGTAACGTTTCATGATATTTCAAGTACAATTCACTTGTTTCTACAAAAAAAATTGGGTTGGACATTACGAGGTTTAGGGTTTAGAGTCAGCATAATTTAATTCAGATTCTCTATTTCCTTAAGCTATACAACTCATCGGTTATAAATACAAAATATTTACAAATATATACAAATAAGAAGTGGACGGCGAGTAGACACACAGATCCATACAATGTACATGTACATCCCATAATCCCTGGTTGTGGCAAGTAAAAATGTAGAATCAGCTCTTATATAGGGCAGAATGTTATATTAAAAAAACACACGCGCGCCATGTTAATATAAACCCAAATAATTCGAAGATATCTTTAATTATTTGAAGATAACATCAATCGCGCTCAATAATTGAATTGATACGGGTATCAAATCAAATCAATTACTGTGGAATTATTGCTCGCAGAATTTAATTTGGAGCTTGATATAAATCATTTGACGATCTCGTTAGTTTCATTGAGGATATCTTTAAATTACTTTCAACGATTTTATGTATGGAATTAATGTGCGCCATGATTCTTTTAAAGAGAGCATCAATTCAATTAAAGAGATAATTAATTCAAGTGTGTAAATTGTGAATTGAAGATATCTCTAATTAGATAGTCACTCTCTCTAAAAGAATTATTGCACACATCAATTCAATTACTGATACCATTCATTCAATTGATTAACTGATTGTATCTTGTTTAACGTCCCTCTCGAGAATTTTTCACTCATATGGAGACGTCACAAATACCGGTGAAGGGCTTCAAATTTAGGCCTATGCTCGGGGATTATGGCCATTGAGCAGTGAGTGCTCTTTAGCGTGCTACACCTACTGTGACATGAGACATCCGTATTTAACGTCATCTTGGAACCCCGACCTTCAATATGTGGTGCGAACGATCTACCTCTAGACCACCGCGGCGGTTTCATTCAACTAAAGAGAACGATAATTCAATTATTGCGAGCATTGATTGAATCGAGTTATTGGGGCGGTCCTTCAGATGAGACCGCAAAAACCCAGGCCCCATGTCACAGCAGGTGTAACACGATAAAGATTCCTTCCTGCTCAAAGGCAGTAAACGCCAAACATAGGCCTACATTTTGAAACCCTTCACCGGCAATTGTGACGTCTCCATGTGAGTGAAATATTCCCGTTAAGCAATACAACCAGTCAATCGAATCGATGCGTGTATTAACTGAATTACTGCTCTCTTAATTGAATTACAACAGACACCAATTCAATTGTCTATCGTCTATTCATTTGAAGAGAGCAACAATTCAAGTATAGCGCGTATCAGTTCATCAGAATAATTAATGCTATCAACAATTCAATCAATGCGCGCAATGATATAATTAATCATTTGAAGAGATTACTCGAATGGATGCTCACATCAAATGAAGTGATGATATATTCAAATGATTAAAGATATTTTCAGTTATTTGAGTTTGTTAATCTGGTGCGCCATAAGCAACTCTACACCCTGAAGAGGGATAATATATATATTATATACATATATATATATATATATATATATATATATATATATATATATATATATATCAATATATATATCACTGTATCACGTCCAAAACTGTATTAATGAAAATGGATAATTTTAGTTTCGGTTATCTCACGTCTCCACCGGAACTATAAAAAAAATACAGAATTTATAGTTCCGTGTAATCATAATACCTTACGTTGTACGCAAAATGTTTTTGTTGTTTTAATGCTCCAAAAACAATGTATTCCGTCAACGGGAGAAAATTCATGGAGGGTCCTATTTACGGAGAAACTATCAACGAGTTGTTGGGACCAGACACAATTGAAATACTTCGAGAGGCAGGAGTTTCGGTATTTATTGAGTGCTAGTGCTTGAAACAGCTGATCAAAGTTTAATATGAAACTAGTCATATTACATACTGTCTAGATTTCTCATTATATATAATTATGTAAGTACTCTCTCCTGAAGGTGTGTAAAGTTTCATGTCAGTTGAAAAAGAAAAAGAAAAACAGAAAACCCGATTGGTATCTATTCATAGTTCCATAATTGACTGCTTCCGATGCATTTCTAAGCACCATTTTTAAATTTTATTTATTATCATTATTATTAACATTTTATCTTTATTGAAAATCCACACCTTTTGTTTGCATTGGTTTTTGTGACGAGGAACATGGATATTTTGATATGAGTTTCCAAGATTAAGTTGTAAATAGTTATCGTATAAAATGCTGTTACGGTCATTAGCTTTTACTATCATTTTCATTTTCCTCTAGAGTTGTAGATCAGTGTTCAATGTCGATGTTTTAAAGGAGAAACTTAGCAAAGGGGTTGCTGAAGTTTTTAATGATGATATATTCCGTCCAAATGGTAAGCCAGCAATGACATTTTGAGATATTTATTCAAAATTGACTGATGACTACTATATTAATTATTTATTTTCATGTGCATGTCATTGACTTTATATATCATTTCCTACAACTCAATATCTCATATTGTAGTGTCTCAGAAAAGAATGGCCAAATCAACTCGGGAGCAAATGACTTGCGAGACACCATCTAACAATACAAGTGAAGCAGTTATGAGGAACAAAAGGACTAAAAAAGTCTCTGTTTTCTGATCAGGTTGATAGTAATGAAGATAAAATGTTTTCACAAAATATAACATGTTAATATCAATAGACTGCTGTCTTTACCAATAGTGTAGTTTAGGTTTAAGTATAATATAGTAAAAACAGGATGTGTTGCAATATGTCTGTCCCACCTGGTCCGTAAATGGGCAAGTGCAATCTGGGCAGTAATCCGTCAACAGAATGTTTATGTGGTCGAGGGTAAAGCACCTGACTGATAATTTTGCACTGTATATACAGTATGGTATGGTACAGAGATTTCAATAGTATTGTTTAAAGTCAGCATTTCGAAAATTATATGGTCATCATAGCGATCTAATTTATCAATACAACTTATCATTACGTTAAATGCTGTCTGACGTGTTTCATACCGATTGTTATAACGTTTTTGGCACACTGATTTTGAGTGCGGATAACTTCGTTTTCACGATCAGGATATAGGGCTACCTGCTTGTGTGACCAGTTGGCAGAGATTGCTTACTCCTCCTAGGCACCTGATTCCACCTCTGGTGTGTCCAGGGATCCGTGTTTGCCCAACTATCTAATTTGTATTGCTTATAGGAGTTGTGAGATTGATCATTTTTCCATATCTGATATGTATATTTATTTATTTATTCATTTTGTATAGGATCTTCTATAGTTTGTAATTTTATATGTGATTTCAACCAGTTGTGTAACTTCTATCCCCGAGTTGTGGCGAGTTGGATATAAATCATGTCAAACCACAAATCATGGAAGATTTTTTTCACATTAAGCTAACAACCCCCCCCCCCCCCCCCACCTGTTATTCATTTACGATACTGCATTGCTGGAAATTTTGCTTTTGCTTCTTGATATTTTGTAAAACCACCCTACGTAAAATTGAAGTTTTATGTAATAGGCGATATCCACTGAATAAAGGAGTAAACATGTGATGTATGTGGGTGTGAATGCGTGTGTTATTCATAGGGGAAAATTGACACTGTACGGAGTTTGAGGCGACATTCAGTTTGCGGAAAGCGTGGTCGGAGACTGAGTGCAGTAAGCCTGTTATATATGACTTGCTTGATTTACTTCCTTCTTATCCTGTGGAGAATAAGGTCGCGAAAAATTCCTCCCCATTTTGTCCTTCGTTCTGCTATCCTGCTTCCCTCTGTCCAGGTCTTAGCCTAGTATTATATTTGTATGATTGTATTATAACTGTTGTAGTGCATATGGGTAGTAAACTGGCATGCATTACGCTTCAATACTCAAAATGAATTGCAATTTATTACTATTCTGGGAAAGGGGAGGGAGGGGGAGAGGGCAACCACAATGTCCGCCCCCTCATGTCGCCGCGGGAGTTCTCATGATAAAGAAACCTAACTGCCACGGCCCCGAGTGAAGTGTATAGATCTAACTTTGTGGTACTTCACCCAGCGGCGTCTCTACAGGAGTGAACAATTTCTCGACGTAAAACAAACAAAAACTTTTTACAATTTGTATTCGTTATAAATTTTGACAATGAAAATATACGTTTATTTGATTTAGATGATCAATTCGAAAACAGACTCCAAAACATTAAGATTTCAATGGTTATCTTTATTTTAGGAAACCAGGATAGATTTTGAAAATAGAAACTAAGACTTTAAACGTCACAATAAGAGCACTCATATTAAAACAAATTGCATGTTTTAGAAATGAGTGATTCCAAAGTTAGAACATCTTCGCTAGCCAAGGGTGACGATACACGGTGAAAGAGGAACACCGTGTATCGTCACACTTGGCTAGCGAAGATGAAGTTAGAAATAACTTCCCCAAAGTTATTTCAATTAAAGAGGGTTAGATAGTTTGTTTTATTAGTTACTAAGTATTCACACAGATATATTACACCGGAGGATCTGTTTGGTACAAATATAGTTGATCGGATTATACTTTGTAGTAAGGAGATCACAGTTTTTCATAATGAAATAGTAAGCTATGAGTATTTCTGCTACAGACTACTTATCCAATTGTCTGTAAGTAGAGAAATAAACCATTTTCTGCTTGTTAATACATACTTATAGATCTATATCTTGAAAGTTTTTGAACCATGTTTTATGAAATATTGAAATATATATTTATTACTATACAGTAAGATATACAGTTTGTGGTACTTTTGATTCCAGGTAAATCGATAACATAACTACTTTTTAGCAAACTGTGTAGTCAATATCTGCAAGAGTTATCTTTCTTTTTCTGTTCCAAGCACGGTGCCGCGTTGGGAGATTATTTCATTTGTACATAAAGAGCGTCATTATCGCGGAAGCCTGAAAATGTTTAGAATATACGGGTGCATGCAGTTAGAAGATAACACCGACGAAGCGTAAATACAGTAAGGGAGTGATTGTAATGGTATTAGTGGATGAGAAAATGTATATATACTGTCGACAAGGGATGCTTACTGCTCCTAGGCACCTAATCTCACCTCTGATGTGTCCAGGGGTCCGTGTTTGCCCAACTATCTATTTTGTGTTGTTTATGGGATATATGAAATTGTTCGCTGTTCCTTGTCTTCGCCTTTCATGCATGTACTTCTTCAATTTCTCTATCAGCTGACCGGAGAAGAGCGCATGTGACGTCACAGCACCACGTGACTACCTGATGAACGAAATGTTTGCCATCGTTGTTATAACGATCTAGTTCGTCAATACAACCTCGCATTGGGTCAAATGCTGTCTGACGTGTTTCATACCAATTGTTAAGCCGTTCTTGGCACACTGATTTTGACTGCGGATAACTCCGATTACCTGATCAGGATATAGGGCTCACGGCGGGTGTGACCGGTCAAGAAGGAATGCTTACTCCTCCTAGGCATCTGATCCCACCTCTGGTGTGTCCAGGGATCCGTGTTTGCCCAACTATTTATTTTGTATTGCTTATAGGTAACTCGGGTTTAATTTATAAAATCGTATTGTAGCTATTTATCGCAGTATTTCGACGAAATAAGTATTAGAATTAATCCCTATATGCATAAGGAAAACAAATTGTATATGATTTAATGAACTTTGGAAACATGCGATATGTCCTTTAAATATTGCGCAAGAGCTTTTAGGCAATGTAAATCCCTCTACTAGTCAAACCATGGAAACCTGGATACTAGCATCATATCATAGCATGACTTGTCCAATTTCAGTGTGGGAGAATCTAAAGTACACGTGGATATCTTATGTTTATCAAGGAAACCGTAAAACGTATCATCTAATTTGTGTTAGTAGAATACTTAATCCTTTTGATTAATTAACAAGCTATAATTAACAGTGCAATCTCTTACATTTCACTTTTCATGTAAGGAGGGGCAATATGTCACAAATTTAAACATCATAGAAAATATACACGTTCATAATATTTTAGGAGTTCCTAATATTTCAGGAGTTCCTACTATTTTAGGAATTTAACAGCTTTGGTTTACAACCAGAATATGCCCCCAAAATATAATATATTAACCTATACGTCCATTTTTGTGCATTAATTCTCATAACGTCAACATCATGACGTAAGAATCATGACGTTATATAGTTTTAATGCTGAAAAAACAACAACAAGTTTAAACGACTGTAAAATGAAATCTAGAAAAGATATTGTTATAAAATAAATTGTTCTATAACCTATCAATCTTTGAGCATCAACTGTGAAAGTATCATTTATTTTGGCGAAAGGGCCAATTTTAGTACTTTATGGCTTTAGTTCTTTCTGTCAAAACTGTACAACCTCTGATATATTGATCATTCATTTATTAGTAACCTCATGGGACATAATTACTGTACAAAAGCCTTTGAAAATTTGACTTGTAAATCTTCTAACGTTGTCTTTGCAATTGAATGTAATCTTTGTGGGTTTATCTATATCGAGGAAACTAAGGGGTCATTAAATAAAAGAATACCAGGACACAGGTTTTAAATCAATAATGCTGGTAATCAACATCCCTAGATGCTGGAGTTCCCCATTCACAACATCTTCGTCGTCTTTGGTGATCAAGTCTTCAAACAGTCAGTTGGAATTCACATGGGCACGAATTGTGCTCTTTAATCAGTTGAAGATTTTATTCATGTATCTTACTGTGGCCTTCAACTCGACATTTAGATATATATCGACATTTTATATCTTAAAAATACATATTTTCATTCAAAACTTGATTTCACATATCCCAGTAAACTGAAAATAAGACACCACAGAGTCTTCCACATATGCTTCATACATGGATATTTTTATATTGAACATAGATGTTAACGGCAAACTAACAACTCAATTTTATGACAAACGGGAAATCTTCAGCTTCTCCATCGTCACTTCCCATTTTTGTGTAGCAATATGCCATTATCACTTGCTTATGGTGTTTATGTCTTTCGACTGATTCGATATACAAGAACATGTGCGCATTGTCAGTTTTTAAATCGATGCAGGATACTTGCAAATAAGTTGATGTTACAACAGTCTCGTTTAAAGTCAGCATTTCGCAATTTTTATGGTCATTATAACGATCTAATTTAACGATACAACCTACCATTGAATCAAGTGCTGTCTGACGTGTTTCATACCAATTGTTAGGCTGTTTTTCACACAATGATTTTGACTGCGGATTGCTCCGTTCATCTGATATAGCCCTAGGGCTCATGGCGGGTGTGACCGATCGACAGGGAATGTTTACTACTCCTAGGCACCTGGTCCCATTTCTGATATGTCCAGTGGTCCATGCTTGCCCTACACTTAATTATATATTTTTAAATGGGAATTATGGGAATGATCATTGTTCGTTATTTTCACCTTTTCATTTGGTAAAGTAAAGAAAAACAACTTGATTATTCTCCGTTTGACTTTTGACTGACAATGTAAAGGCGATAATTCAAATTACTGGTGATAATATGTGTAGCAATCTTTATCGTACCACACCTACTGTGGCACGGACCTCGGTTTTTGCGGTTTCATCCGAAGGACCGCCCCATTCAGTCGCCTCTTATGACAAGCAAGGGGGCACCGAGGACCTATTCTAACCCGGATAATATATATATATATATAAAAGCACTGAAAAGGCCATGACACTGTCGCTTATTTAAAACTCAAATTTTCGACGCAACCCGCGTCTTTATCAAGAGACATATATTACATAAACAAATAACACGCAAAAACGACAAGTATCGATAAACTACATTGGTGACAAGAGTGATAAACTATTGTACTGAGTGATAAAAATGGTGGTGGCTTTTTTTTTGTTGAGTTTTAAATAACCAACAGTGTCGTGGCCTTTTCAGTGCTTTTATAAATTTCTTTACTGGCCTTGTATCTTCTCAGATCCGACACTTTAAGAAAGTAGGGTGTTGTTGGGTTTTTGTGCTTTTATATATATATATATATATATATATATATATATATATATATAAATATATATAATACATGAAATAGAGTCTCAGTAATCGGATACTAATATTATATATATATATATATATATATATATATATATATATATATATATATATTAGTATACATAATGATCATTCATTTTGCGTACATTTTATCAAAAGTTGATTTTATTGTGTTGTATTGTTGCATTCCTTTTCTTACCCTTGTAAAGTACCTTAGAGTAATTTGTTTGATATAAGATTGATTAATTGATTGATTGTATCTTGCTTAACGTCTCGCTCGAGAATTTTTCACTCAGATGGAGACGTCACCCAGACCGGTGAAGGGCTTCAAATTTAGGCCTATGCTCGACACTTCCGGCCATTGAGCAGTGAGGGTTCTTTAGCGTGCCACACCTACTGTGACACAGGACATCCGTTTTTAAGGTCATCTCCGAGGACCCGGACATTGTTGAGCGTTTGGCGATGGAACTATCACTACCCGTTTTAACGACTTGGGTCTGTCGCGGCCGGGATTCGAATGAATGAATGCGGGGCGAACGCTCTAACCTCTCGGCCACCGTGGCGGTTTTTATATAAGACGATACATAACTGTTATTATTATTATAGTATCATTATCAATATTATCATATCAAGGAAACCGATAGGATTCATAACTCCGAGCACATATATTATTAAATCATATTATTAAATCACTTCATGTCATATCAGTATTAACAATTTGATGCACATTTTCTCAAGACTTTGATAAACAGGAGCAAACATCCTTAAGAATGGATTCTTCTCAGATTTATTAGAGCCTTGAGATATGGGATATGGGATATTTTGCATGCCAAAGATATAGAATCTGTTTGAAGCACAATTTAAAAGAACTGCGTGTCTTGGGTCTTTTTTTTTTTTTTTTGAAGAATAGGTCGAGGTCAAAGTCTTCTCATACCAGAGGAATTTGAAATTCAGCTAGTGCTAATGTAACGAGAACCGTTACAGATGTTTGCTCAAATGTCACCATCTGTCAAGTGGAACATTTAATTTCAGTAATTTTAATTGAATCGTTTGATAAACAATTATATGCAGGAAGTATGACATTCATTCTATGTCCTTCATTCAGATGAGAACTAAAGAGGTTAAAACATTTTCCAAACAAAACTAAATGACTGTACATTTGACCATGTACATCAGTGAAGAATCTCGATATATGTTAATGGTATAATTTTGAAACCAATTCATTGAAACGAAAGGGAGTTATAAACGTTATACTCTGATTAGAACAGTAGATGACGTGAAGGAATAGGTGGGAGGAATTAATTTCTATTGATTGTATTTAGTCATACTTTCCAGTGAGAAGAATCATTTCATTAAGGAGGTGTCATGCGCTAGTCAGGCCTTGCCTGTTTCTATGTCGTACACGCGTATTTTAAGATAGATATGAGTATTGTTATACATGTAGGAATGAATGACACGTGTTTTTATCAAGCTTTATAAGCTATACACTTGATGCAAATCATGCAAGTTAACATGATTGGTATACAAAGTAATCAAATTACTTTCCTATCTATCAATTTCCGAACAGTCCCATTTAAAAACATTTATAATCACGTAACGTCACAAGCGACGCAAAAGCGTGAACGGCGTGCAGGCTGTTGGTGGAAACTTTCAGCGATAAAAGAAAGAAGTCAGTCATGAAGGGAATTAAATTTCATGTTTTAAAGAAAATCATTTTAATACCATAATTGCCTATTTTTTAAATGTTATGTTTCTAACAATACTTTTCTCGCCCACTTTCACCATAAACGTCAATCATTCATAAAATGTTAGGTAGGAAAACTATATTTGACACAAGTCTATGCATATACATAATGAATATGGAGCTGTGCGTATTGAATGATGTGCGTATTAAATCAATTATTGCTCTTATCAATTTATTATGCGCAATAATTTATTTGTTATCCGCAACAATTGAATTACTATGGGCAATAATTGAATGTTTTTCAGTACTTAAATGTGTTTCAATAATTGAATCCAATTACTGCCCTCATCAATAAAATTGATGTGCGCATCAATGGGGTGAAATTATTGCTCGCAAAATTTAATTTAGAGCTCGATATAATTGATTTTATGATCTCTTTAATCTAGCTGAAGATATATTTAATTTGTATAAAGAATTAATACTCATATCAAGTTTTTCTCGATCCAGATCAAGGAACAAAAGTAACTATGCTTAATATTTTTGGCAGAAAAAATAATCACTATTTCAAACAAATATCACGTATAATGTACATGTGCAAGAAATTGTTATTTTCTGACAACGTTGTTAGTCATTGAAAATAATTTTTATACACAATTTATATTGAAAGGAGGGAATGTATACCTTTCACAAATATATAAGATACTGTTATTCATAGGGAAATTTAAAAATTCACATTGATGTGGAAAATGCCTTGTGACAAAACGTTACGTCATATCTATGAAACAGAATTCAAACACTTTTAAGGGAGAAGAAAAACCTCTTGTTGTGGACTTCAATTCGACATTTAGATATATCGAGGATTTATTATATCTTAACAGTGATAATTTTCATTCATATGTCGATTCAATATATCCCAGTGAACTCGAAATAAACGACACCACAGAGTCGTCCACTTCTGCTTCATACTTAAATATTTTATTGAAAGTAGATATCAACAACAAACTAACAAGTTAACTTTATGACAAACGGGATGATTTCAACTTCTACATCGTCAACCCATATTTATGTAGTAATTTTCCATTTTCACCCGCATACGGTATTTACATCTCTCAACTGATTCGATACGCAAGAGCTTGTTTTCCGTATGGTCAATCTTTAAATCGAGGCAGGCTACTGACAAACAAGTTGATGGTGCAGGGGTTCCAATAGTCTCGTTTAGAATCAGCATTTCGCAAATATTATGATCGTTATCATGATCAAGTTTCCCAATACAACCTACAATGTATCATAGGGTCACATGCTGTCTGACGTGTTTCATGTCGATTGTTAGGCCGTTCTTGGCACACTGATTTTGACTACGGATAACTCGTTTACCTGATCAAGATATAGGGCTCACGGCGGGTGTGCCCGGTCGACAGGGGATGCTTACTCCTCCTAGGCACCTGATCCCACCTCTGGTGTGTCCAAGGGTCCGTGTTTGCTCAACCCTCTATTTTGTATTTCTTATAGCAGTTATGAGATTGATCACTGTTCGTTATCTTCACCTTTCATCTAAAGACATCTTTCAATGCTTCTATTTACTTAATCAAGTGCTTATACTGGGTACCTACATATGCATGTAATTAAAAATAAATGAAAATTAAAATCAAATCTGATATATACATCATTTATCTTATGACCGTACTATCAAAGATTAAGAGGCACTCCTTTTGCGTAGACCTGTTTTTACGCGCTATACCGATCAAATTGCCTGGTGCGATATAGAAAGAGTTAAGGTTACTCCGTATTCGCAGTTTTGTCTGATACAAAATTGGAAAGTGTATTTATTTCCATTTATTAGAGTTAAAACTAATAAATTATCAAATAAAATATATAGGTCACCACACTTTTAAGATGCGAGACAAAGATAAACTGAATCATATATCACCGTCAGAAAGTTGCAATTTTCTACGGTGTGATCAAAATTTCATAAAAACTATTTGTGACGATATCATAGGATTCCTAACAATTTCCTGAAACTGTTTCTTCACAAAAAATATACAAAATGTCTGGAAAAAATAATAAAGGAAATCTATCGCATAATAGACTTGATATAGAAATCAATGAAAAGAGTTATATCCCCTGGATTCAATATTTTGCAACATGAACAGTGATCAATCTCATAACTCCTATAAGCAAAACAAAATAGATAGTTGGGCAAACACGGACCCTGGACACACTATAATTTGGAGTTCTGAAATAGTTTGTTTTTAACAAGATTTTTTAAAATACCTATCGGGAAAGACTCTAGCAAAAAATTCTGTTCCTATCATGCATAAATCTGAATAAATCATTGATTTAATTTGCAAAATCTGATGACATCAAAGGAGAGTTGAATTACTATTATTATTGTTGAACTGAATATATCCCGTATTAAATAATTGTTCTCTCTCTCTCTCTCTCTCTCTCTCTCTCTCTCTCTCTCTCTCTCTCTCTCTCTCTCTCTCTCTCTCAAAAAGACGTCTTGGGCGCATCAGTAGGGCAATAATTCAAATATTGTGCTCATCAGTTGAATAGATGCGCAAATTAATTGAGCTATTGTTCTCTTCAATTAAATTATAACACATATGAATTGAATTGTTGATATAATCAGTTCATTAGAAGAGAGGAACAATTCAATTATAGCGCGTATCAATTCAACAGAATAATTAATGTTAATTCAACAGAATAATTAATTCCATCAACAATTCAATTAAATTCGATTATTTAGATTTCATGATATCATTAATTATTTGAATAATTAAAGATATCTTCAATTAGAGTTTATGTTAATTTGGTGTCCCATATATGAAAGGCATTTGATATATTTGAAATTTACATGTATATGTATACTAGCTTGAAAATACGGATGTATATTTAATTGCTGTTATAAATTCATTTCAAAATTAAGGATTATCTCCCTCATACATAGCTCTTATTCTTGTACGAATTTGGCTCCAATTTTTTTGGCACGCTGTTTTTGGCTCTAAACTTCATAGTTATTTCGGATTTCAAACATTTCGGTTGAGCATCACTGAAGAGACATTATTTGTCGAAATGCGCATCTGGTGCATCAAAATTGGTACCGTATAAGTTTTACATGCAATATATCTTTGTATATTGTGTCCCAACATGATTAATTCAAAGTCCTTCAAATGACAGAGTTCATCATTTTTGGGTGCAAATATGTGTCGGCTTGTAAGATATCCTTTTTAAACAATAAAGGTTTTCTTTGCACCTCTATTAACCTGTGTATTGAAACCACGGGTTTAAACGCCTACCATATAAATATCATTTATTGTAGAAATACCCCAGTCCTTGGAGATGGACACGTTTTATGGCCAATAATTATATATTTCCTCGTTTCAATGTGAAGAATAAAATGCGGAAACCTTTCATCCTGAAAATCTAATATGAGACGATGATACAAAGAAAAGCACATGTAGGTTATCCAATCCCCCTCAACAGGGACAAAAATAACCTTCGATTCGTATACATGTTAAACAAGATTGATGTACATCACACATAGAGGAAGTATTTCATAATGTAATTGAAAATTGATAAACGTGATATCAAATGCGGCAAGCATCACAATTCTTGATGACCCGATTGAAAGATGATTACCACTTATTTGATACTAATCATATTCTTTACAATATGTACTGAAAGTACGGAAGATTGTCCTGATCAGAATTGGTAAGATTTCTCTTTTTTGTACTTTGACAGTAGTCAATTTGTCGATGTCTTGCAGGTAACAATAACACTTTTGTGTTAGAAAGGTGCCCCGTAGTCTTATGTGTAGCATCCTTGATAAATTCTTATCTAATGTACTCGTCTATAGAGACGGACAGACAACTTAAAATTAATCTGTTGTATTTAGATTTAGACCCTGAGAGACTCTTTTGATGTATTTCCCTGGTGGGAATTACCTTATGTATTTTTATGGGGGCTGTGGGGCTCTTATCGGGTACAGTTTTCTAAGCGGTTGAAAGATTCTTATTCTAGGAGTATTTACTTGGACAAAAGAATTGTAACAGTACTGAGTATCGTTTCATTGGATACGTCCATACATGTATATCAAAGGATATGTTAACGCAAAGTACCACACTTATATATATATATATATATATATATATATATATATATATATATAGTTCATTGTGGACACATCGTAAGAAAAGAGGGGGGAAAAGAGTTATATTACTGGCATTTCGGTAACTGTTAATCTGTTCATTATGGAGCGCCAAATTAACATAAACTCAAATAATTGAAGATATCTTCAATTATTTGAAGATATCATCAATTCAATTATTGCTCTCTTTAATTGAATTAATGCACGCATTAAATCAATTATTGCTCTCATCAAATGAATTAATGCGCGCTTCAATTCAATTATTGCTCTCATCAATTGAGTTAATGCGCGCATCAATTGAATTAATGAGAGCAATAATTGATTTAATGCGCGCATGAATTCAATTATTGCTCTCTTCAATTCAATTGATGCGCGCATTAATTCAATTAATGAGAGCAATAATAGATTTGATGCGCGCATTAATTCAATTATTGCTATCTTCAATTCATTTGATGGTAGCATCAATTTAGAAGAAATTTAGAAGAAATAATTAATTTAGAGCTCGGTATAAATAATTTGATGATCTCTTTAATTCAATTGAAGATATCTTTTAATCATTTACAATGCTTCTGTATAAGGAATTAATGCGCGCATCAATTCTTTTAAAGAGAACAACAATTCAATTAAAGATATCATTAATTCAATTGTGGATATGTTGAATTGAAGATATCTTTAATTATATAGTTGCTCTCTCTAAAAGAATTATTGCTCTCTTCAAATGAATTAAAGATATCATTAATTCAATTGAAGAGAGCAATAATTGAATTAATGCGCGCATTAAATCAATTATTGCTCTCATCAAATGAATCAATGAGCGCATCAATTCAATTATTGCTCTCATCAATTGATTTAATGCGCGCATTATATCAATTATTGCTCTCTTCAATTGAATTGTAGCGTGCATCAGTTCAATTGTTGATATCATTTATTCATTTGAAGAGATCATTAATTCAATTAAAGTGCGCATCAAATCAGCTGAAGAATTAATGCTCTCATCAATTCAATTAATCCGCGCAATAATTCAGAATAATTATTTGAAGAGATCTTTAATTAAATTGTTGCGTGCATCAAATGAATTGATGATATCTTCAATTAATTGAAGATATCTTCAATTATTTGAGTTTATGTTAATTTGGCGCTCCATAGTTCATAGCTATATAGGAAGACAAAATGCATGTAATTTTGTATACTTTGAAAACATGAGATTAGCTATATACAATTTACTTTCTTAACGCTTGCATCTATGTACATGTAATGATGAATTATATTTTAGGCCAGGCTGTAATGACAATTGCAAAGCTACAGAAAAAAAGAGTTGTGAACGTACGTCATTACTACTTAGTAGAATGTTTGAATTCTTAACACAAATAATGTACAGACTGTATATGAGATACTGATTTCTATGCAATAAAACGTCATGTAGTACCACTTTTATTCCTTCCTCGTTTTGATGTTTTCATTTCAACCTTTTCAGCGTGCGAAGTCGGTAAATTTGGTAAAAATTGTTCAGAGCCATGTCCACCGGATCGTCACGGAGAGAAATGTTATTATGTGTGTAACTGTACAGAGGGAGAAGTTTGTGATAGACTGTGTGGATAACACAACGGACGTCATCGCGGGGATAACTACGTACAAATACGTACAAGTAACATCAAAGGATTATCTCAGTACAACTGCACGAAAGTCTAAATATTTCCAAACATCAAACTCTCCTGAAGGTGAGTTTAAAATGCTATTTACATGCACCACGTTTCTCAGGAATACATAACTTTTCGTGATAGCTCAGTAACAATTCACTTGCCTCCTATCTTGTTTCTACACACAGACACACACACACACACAGAGAGAGAGAGAGAGAGAGAGAAAGAGAGAGAGAGAGAGAGAGAGAGAGAGAGAGAGAATAAAATGGGTACACTGTACATTACCCACAGGCACTTGGAGACATGGATCATGATCATTCCATCATCAAATCAATTATTGCTTTCATCAATTGAATTGATGCGCGTAGCAATTCAATTACTGCGCACAATGATTGAAGCAATGCGCACATCAATTCAATTAATATGAGCAATAATTGATTTGATACACTCTGTATCACCATTCTTAAGAGATGTAAGTTGTTCCACTTGGTGTATGACGGACTTTCCTTTAAGAAGGAATACGTGTAACACACTAGAGAAATCTGGTATAGATGGCAAGTGGAGAATTTGTACAATAATATTTTGAAATTGAAAAGTTTTGAATTTATTTAATTTGGTTAAAAAATAAAAAGTGATATGGAAATTTAAAAAAAACAACGACACATAAACTCGAACGCACGAACTACAGATCAGTAGTGGGCACGTTCACTTACCCAGCTATGCAATTCGATTTAAAAGGAATATGCATGTATTACTAATATTTATATTTTTCAAAAGGACGTTAGTCATTATAACGATGCATTATTCCTCGTTAACTCGGATCTAGTTCAGCGTGAATTCAAAATGGATTAAGTAACACATACCACTAATACTTATAGTTGATATTTTACTTAATTATTCAAATGTGGACAGATTTTTAACATTATACAGATTACACAATTAAATTCAAATGTTGTAAATAAAACAACTAATATTGAATACACCGGTGACGGTCGCGATAGTTAAATGTATATGCATGTAATATGTGTATATATATATATATATATGTGTGTGTGTGTGTGTGTGTGTGTGTGTGTGTGTGTAAAAAATAAAAAAAGATACACGAAAACGTTTAGTAAAGCTTTAGCGCTTTCATTTCGAATCTTCAGAAGCTTCTGAATATTTGAAATGAAAGCGCTAAAAAGCTTTACTAAACGTCTTCGTGTATCTTTTTTATTTTTTACCTATACTTTTACCGATCATTGCCAAAAGAAATTATTATCTATCTATCTATCTATCTATATATATATATATATATGCATGCAGATCTAGAGTTGTAAGTTCGAGCCTCGCTTGTACATTGTCCGTATCAACTTTAGGAAATGAAAATAGGCAGTAAATAGACATTTGAATGTGAGAATCAATGGCCTTTGGACGAAAACCTTTATTTTAAGAAAGAAGATTAGTCGTGTCGCGATAGGCGTTAACACGATAAAGATCCCCTACTGTTACAACCCTGGGCGCCAAGCATCTCTAAACTGTGGTACGTAAAACTGGTTTAGTCTCAAAATTAGTGCAAATAAAAACAAAATTGCACAGAATCAAAATTGAATTGAAGGAGGACTTCATGAGGTTAAGTTCAGACTAAGTCCTTGCGTGATTAGTTCCCAAAGTTTCTCAATAGTCTTCTTTACTGTAAATGTTTAAGTTCAGGCCAAATCCTTACGCAATTAGGGGGAGATTCTGCATTCATTTTTTTTTTTTAAAGATTTCGTGTTGCTGGGTCATTTTAAATCTGTACATAATCTCCCTCTTGACCTTGAATAAACACTTTTGGATATAAAAGTGTTACGATTTTATATTGGTAACATGAATATTATATTTCTAAACAAAAAGACTGCATTTGTTTTAAAATATTCATTCGTCATAAGGGACATTGCCTTATTTTGTCGAGACACGTACGATGTATGATGCTATATTGTGCCCATGCACCGTGTATAGATCGAAACGTTTCTCCTTCATCTATTTTTTATACAGCTGTTGTTTCTTGTGTGCGACGTTTTTTTACCAAGTAGATTCATCATCTATTGTGTCGATTTGAGATTGGTACTAAACTACATATATACGATTTGGTATTTCATTTTGGCGCAATTGTATCGTGGTACTATCCCTTATTTTTATCTCGTGTCTTAGAAATGTTGTTTCCAGTTTGAACTTGAATTACCCAGAACCAAAATCATAAATGATCACTGCATCACGTCCATAGCTGTACAGTGATACATTAATTAGAATTGATCGTTTTGGTTCCGGTTATCTCAACGTTTCCACCGGAACTATAAAAAAAAAAATACGAAATTCAGAGTTCCGCGTTCTGTCATAATAGTGGTTCCAGTATGTTTTTCTGTCACTTTTCAACAAATGCAAGCTTTATAGAGCGCCAAATTTACGTAAACTGAAATAATTAAAAGATATACTTAATTATTTTAAGATATAAATTCACACTATAATTGAATTGGTGTGTGTATCAAATCAAGTTTGCTCTCATCAATTGAATTAATGCGCGCATCAATTCAATAACTGAATTTAATGCTCCCATCAATTCAATTGATGAGAGCAATAATTGATTTGATGCGAGCATTCATTCAATTGGTTAGCTAGCAATAATTCATTTGATGCACACATTACAGGGGCGGATCCAGGAATTCTGGTTACGGGGGGGGGGTCACTTTATGAGGCAGTGGGTGCAAGGCGAAGCCCTGGTGGGGGTCCAGGTGGCGAAGCCCCCGGAAGCTCCTGGATTTTACAGATTTTATGGGACTTGAAATATTTCTCCTACTAAGTCATTTGTACTATTTTCTATCATTTTAATAAGGTGAAATTAATAAAAATGACCAAAATTTTAAGGGTTTTTTGGAAAAAATAATTTCTCCCAATAAAGTAATTCAAGAAATCAAAGGATTTTGTCATTTATTTCTCCGGGAGTGGAAGAAATTATTGCTTCTTTTATCGTTTAGTACATTTTCCGAAACAAGATACCGCGATTTACCTTAAATTTGAAAATTTTAGGGGCGCGCGCACCGGCTGCGCCCCTCTAAATCCGCCACTACATTATTAAATTCAATTATGTCTCTCATCAATGCAATCGAATTGAAGATCTAATTATATAGTTGCTCTTCTTAAAAGAATTATTGCGAGCAGCAATTGAATTAATGGTATCAATTCAATGGAAGACAGCAATAATTCAATTATTACTCACATTAATTGAATTTATATGCGCCACCATTCAATTAAAGAGAGCAATAAATCAATAATTGCTCGCATTAATTCAATTTTTGTCAGCAATAATTGATTTCTTGCTCTCTTGAACTCTAGAGCGCATCAATTCAATTTTTGATATCATCGATTTATTTGAAGAGGCCAATAATTCAAATATAGCGCTCATCAATTTAGCAGAATAATTAATCTTATCAGCAATTTAATTAATGCGCGGAATAATTCAAAACTGAAGATATCATTAATTATTTGGATCTTTATTTAGATTGTAGCGCATCAAATGAATTAATGACATCTTCAAATAATTAAAGATATTTTCAATATATTTGAGTTGATGTTAATTTGGCGTTCCTAAAGGATTATGTTACTGTTACTTTTTCCTCAAAATTGTAAACCGGAAACAATGATTATGGGTATTACGTTAAGGTCGGTGACATCACCCGAAACTAAAACTATATATACATGTATATACGCCATCAGACTAATCTCCAAACCAAGATTAGGACCGCTCCAAACCACACTTGAGATATGATTTATTTATTTAAAATTATGGCCCTCTTGGGCATAAGTTTAGGAGACCCCTTTCTTTTTTGAAGGAACAGGAACGTGAAGAAGTGACGATGCTCATGCTGTGAGTAGCCGCGCGGTCATCATCACCGGAAGCTGCTTCATAGTCATCTGTATACTTTCAGTAATAGCGTATTTATGCTATTCAAAAAGGTAAACAATTATATTTCAAATAGCACCTATATAATAAAGCATTTGTACGTCCAATATTCAGTTACTTCTTAAAATGTTTACAGTATCCAATGGATTCTTTACAGCCGAAAAGCAGGATTAGTGCGACACAGAAGAAGTAAGTGATTTGCATACATAATTTTGATTCTAAGTTTGGTCCATGTAGTCTAGATCTAGAGATTAATAGATGACGTATAGATTTCCAAAATGAAATGTATTTTAGAGAGTGACAGATCTTGGAATTGGACAGACGGCAATATATCTCAGAATGCAGGTTTGGAGGATGATGAGTGCATATACAGTCAAGTGAATTCAGTACACATCCAGGAACTCCCACTTCCCTGCCTCCCGTCAGCTGCCCTAGACCTGCTCTATGGTCACGCAGATGATGCAATTTATAATACTCTTTCTCTCAAACTAAAACTTGACAGCAAGGTCCTGGATCCTGAATGTGATCATGTACCAAAACCCCCTGATTCTGTGTCAGTTACACAAGTTCACATTGTATACGAAGAGCCCAGTCCAATTGTTCCTTCTGACTTGGATCTCGAGTCGAACTCTTTAGTGAAAACGACGATTAGTGGATATACAGATAATTACCTTCAATGTGTGGATATACCATCGCTGAAGAGAAATCGTATCACCTCGGGGATTGACATTAGTGGAGAAAATGAGGAAACGAAACTTTCTGAGTGCTCAAAAAGTGAAATTGTCGGTGAAGAAATAAAGTCCTTTGCTGTAAAATCAAATACTGAAAATCACTCCTTTCGTGGTTCCCTCGAGGAAGACGCGCCTGGCATGGTTGCAGATAATTATTATATAATATCGAAAGTCGAAGCTGAGAATCACCAGTCATTTTCAAAACCCTAAAAGACTTCCCTTCTCGGGGGTTGGAAAAAAGCGAAATCAAAATCAACATGGACAAGTCAGACCGAGAAAAAAGAATACCACGAATAGAAAATATTGAATATGGCTGTCGGTCGGTAGTACAAATGTATACATGTATATATATTTCTTTAAAAAGATGAAAATTCGTACAGCACAATGATAATAATAAAGAAAAACACACAAAAACAAATATTTACATTACCAGTGTTCTTTTATTATCAAATAATCATAAATTTACTAAGATTGTATGCCCCAGCAGTTTGCGTGGTTGCACGATGTCTGATATTCATCCTTTAGGCAATATATGAAGGCAGCGATAAGCATTTGTACCCATCGCGTGTGGGCGAAAGTATGTTTTGCGTCTCACTGTGCGTAAGAGTTCCGCAAAGGGAAAGAACTATTGGACAACTCGGAAATTGCGTATTGAAATGATAGTCATTTTCTTACGAATGTACGTATGAATCTTGATAAATATACGAGGGCGAGTCAATAAGTAACCAACCTATCCCATTTCCGATTGACCGAAACGGTCCCGATTTTCTTTGTTTCAATACATGTTTTATACCAGGGTACAAAATTGCACGTGTATCGAGTCATTCTTATATTAAGATATTGAATGCCAAACATGGCTAGTGATGCAAAGGCATGCTTTTCATCTAAAGTTGAGTACCGTGCTATAATTCGGTACTTGTATTTAAAAGGTAAAACAGGCAAGGAAATACACGTCAGCGATTTACCCGATGTTTATGGGACTTCTGCGCCATCTTGTGCTCAGGTTAAATTCTGGGTAGGGGAATTCAAACGCGGTAGAACGTCTTTAGAAGATGAAGCCAGGTCTGGACGCCCACTGAATGCCATCGACGAGGACATGTGTAAAAAAAAAAAAAACAGTTCCGGATCTGGTATACTCTGATAGGTGAATTCATGTGGAAGAAATAGCGCAGGCATTAGGCATTTGACATGGTAGCGTTTCAACAATCTCGTACATGATCATTTAGGTATTCGCAAGCTAACAACCCGTTGGGTCCCCAAATCCCTTAACGATGGGCAAATGGCAACCAGAGCATCTATATGCAGCGCCTTGTTGAAGCGTTTTAGGTCAAAAGATGATTTTCTTTTACGTCTGGTGATTGTAGATGAGACTTGGGTTCATTGCTATGAGACAGAGAATAAAGCTTAGAGTCGTCAGTGGGTAGGGCCTGGATCCCCAAGGCCAAAAAAGTTCAAGACGCAACCATATGTTGGCAAGTTGATAGCCACAGTATTTTGGGATGCAAAAGGCGTTATTATGTTCGACTTTTTACCCAAGAGAAGTACAATAACTGGAGTGTACTATGCAAACTTGCTAGACCAGCGGAGAACCGCCATCCGTGAAAAACGCCGAGGTAAACTCTCTAAAGGTGTTTTGCTGCAACAGGAAAACGCGAGAGTCCACACTTGCAAAGTTGCAATGGATGCTGTAAAGCGAAACGAGTATGAATTAATACCACATCCTGCCTATTCACCTGACCTAGCTCCTAGCGACTTCTTCCTACTCCCAAACTTGAAAAAGGATATCCGTGGACGTCATTTCCGGTCTGACGAAGAAGTAGTGATGGCACTTGAAGAGTGGGTCAATGGAAAGGACCCTGACTTTTCAGTTCTGGGGCTATGGCATCTGAACACCGTTGGTCTAAGTGCATCACACTAGAGGACAATTGCATCGAAAAAGAAGATGTGGGTTTCAACCGAAAATAAGTTAGGGTGGTTACTTATTGACTCGCCCTCGTAGTACGACTATCTTAACGGCTGGGAATATTCCGACAGAAATGAAAGTAAAATATAGATATAAAAGAATAAATTCATTTTTGAAAATACATGAGGGTATGAACAGCAAGACTTCACGCCAGCATGCTTTTTGCCCTTAAATTCATGAAGTATCGCAGTAAAATGAAATTTATTTCTTAAGAAAATCGCACGGAGAGGCCCTACGTCGATACTAGATGCAATAATGTAGCCCTGTCTGACTTTGAAGGGGGCTACAACTCCTTAGGATCTCCGTAATGGTGCAGATGCGAGGGTGATTCACTCAAGTAATTTTTTTCTCTCAATCATTCTAAACATTTTAAAACAATTTCGATATATTTCAATTTCTTGGTTCATATTATGAGCCATGTTTAAAGGAAGTTGAACTTCCGGTTGTCAATTTATTTGCATATACGGCATGCGCATATAAAATAGTGTTTCCATCAGTGTACGAGTATGGAGGAGAAAGCGATTTCATCGGTATTGGAAAGGTTTAAAATGTTATATCAAGTTTAAAAAAACAACGAAGAGCAGGGTGTAAATTTTTCAAATGATTTTCCTTTCTTTATCGGAATGGCTCGAGTAACTACATTTTCATGCTGTTTTTTTTTTAACCTACGAGATCTCACGATAACAAGCATGGCGGAGCAGACGAAGAATTTTGCATGTTGTGCATGATATTTAATGGGGGGGAGGTGTCTTTATTAAACATGCCCAAGGGCAAAGTTGGTACTCTTCTTAGGGTGTTGCTATAAACGTGGAACGGAAAACACTATAGAACGGAATTTTTAGAATTTGAATGATTAATGTACTTAATATAACACAAAACTTGGAAAAATGTGCTTTATATTGATCAAAATCAAAATTTTAGGAATTTGTTTACTAGCGGTAAACAATTTTATCTTAAAATTATGCACCATAAATTGATTACCTAATTAAAACGTCTGTATAAAGGTTTATAAAGAATTTTAAGACAATTTTGAAATTTCGGCGAATGGAAATTATAATCCCCCCCCCCCCCCCATCTCGTGGCAAAACGACCTTAACACACATGTATTCACTCTTGCATGTAGTGACCACAGCACTCCATAGGCCACTTCTGGCAGTTTTTTCTAACTAAATACTAATATCTTATCATTTAATTACTTCAGTAATAATTAGATGACCTTTCAATTCAATTCAAACATAAATTTTGTTAGCCTTTTAGCATCTTCACAATTCAAGGGTTATTAATTCGTTGCCTTGCACGGCCTTTTTGCTATATATTATGAAATAAATTTTTAATTCCTTAAGGATATATGCTACACCAGCGAAATTTGATATGGATGAAAAGTGGAGAATATACAACAGTATTTTGAAATTGAAAACTTTCAAATTTACTTTATTTAGTCCAAAAATGCAGTTTTAGTTGAAAGCAATCTGGAAAATTTTTAAAACCCCTGCTGGACTCGAACACACGATCTACAGTTCAGCAGCCGACGTGCTTTTTTCTTCTTCTCTTTTTGCTAACCTACTGAGCTACTTGCTGATATTTATATTTCCATCCATGTTTTAAAAGGAAGTCAGCTATTATGACTATGGAGAATACCTCCTTAAACTTCACCTTAATTTTCATTGGTTCTGTTTCAGTCTTCTTTTTCCCCGCTGTACCTCTTCGGGTTCAACACTAATCTGCAGGATACCGGTACATGCAGGAACTATCGATCCCAAAATGAGGCAAAGCTTTCATTCATACCGGACGTGTTCGCCTTTAAATTTGATGTGTGATACATAAATGTATAATATACCAGATATAGAACTAAATTCAAATTCAATTATATTAAAAATACTTAGTTCGATTAAAAGCAAGTTCGATTTAAAAAGACTGAGAGAAATTGTTGAAAAATCATATATGTTTTCCAATGCTGTTTTCGTGGTGGGGATTGGGTGGGGTGGGGTGGGGATGTCTCTTATTTATTGGATCATCTTCGCTAGCCAAGGGTCACGCTCCACGGTGTTTCTCTTTCATCAAGAGAAAAGAGAAACACCGTGGAGCGTCATCCTTGGCTAGCGAAGTTGTCATTGGATAGGCTCGTGAATTAGTTTCTTAAAGTGGCAGCCAGAATAAGGTAATACAATTTGAAAAGGGTTGAATCATTCAAGTCTTTCTCAGTATATTCATTCTATTTCTTTTATTTGTGAAACAACATACTGTCACAATCGAGGGATGGGTGGCCGGAAAAATGGCAAAGCTGGTAAAACGAAGTGGTATCCACAGCCACTTGCTTAATATTTTTTTAATAATAATTCTAATATATATATATTATATATAACAGTGAAATCTGACGATGACTTCCCATTTTCTTTGTAATTTCTGCTTTCTTTTTTCATAATAAGCCTTTTGATTTGACAAAATACTGACTTTCTCATTACATTATTGCATACGCTAATTAGTCTGGTCCCCGCCCCCGCCACTCATTGATCATTCGTTATTAATCGGGGCTGGGACCAGACTAGTTCTACTGTTAAATTGTTATATCAAGTTTCGAAGGAAAAGGAGTTCATAGCCCGACAACTCAAAAGAGCGAAGTGGGAAACTTATCTCAGTGAAACTATTTCAGGAAAATGTTAAGAATTTTACTATATGATCGCATCATTATGCACAAAAGAAACAAAATTAATTGATTTTCAATACCGTATTATATGTTATATAGTTACAAACTCTTTCCTTCACAAACTTAAACTTGTAGACAATGACTTGTGTTCATTTTACAAAAGCGAAAGAGAAACAGTCACTAATACTTTTTATGACTGTGCGTATGTATCTGCCTTCTGTAGAGATTTTGTGGAATGGTACAATGCACTTGAAAAAGATTATAAAATCACAAAAAGAAGTGTGTTACTAGGCAATATTGATGGAAGCTGTTTGGAAAATGTTCTTCTTTTGTTAGCAAAAAAGCACATTTATTACTCCAGATCACAGGGCTCAAAACCCAAATTTTCAGATGCAATTGATTTGTTTAAATACTATAAAATTTAGAAAAATATTGTCAAAATGTATTTCATAGCAAATCCAAAATGCTTGGTAAATGGGCATTGTATGATAATATAATGGACAAATAGTTTGTTGAAAATCACTATACATTTATATGAAAAATAAAATAATTACCTTTATCTTTGAATTTGCATGTGTACATATGTATTTTTATGTGTGTATTTATATTTATGTGTGTGTATGTATATATTATACATGTATACATTATATATACAATTCATTGTTATTGTTGATTTAGAAGGTGCACGGAGTAATTGCAAATGTGAATGAGCGAGTGTAGATTACACTTTGTATGTATAAATGTGTTGAAAATACAAAAATAAAACATTAAAAAAAACAAAGGAACACAGTTCGTGCCCAGGGGATTTCCAACAGACTGTTGGAAGACCTGATCACCTGATCACCAAAGACCACGAAGATTTTGTCAATGAAGAACTCCAGCATATTTTTTATTTCAACTTCAGAGTACCTGTGTATGAAATCAGAGTGGCGTTTAACAAAATATTTTTGGGATGACTGATCACTAATTAGGAATATTTGCGTTTTCCATTTTTAGCTCACCTGAACCGAAGGTTCAAGTGAGCTTTTCTGATCACTTTTTGTCCGTCGTCTGTCTATCCGTCTGTCTGTTAAACTTTTCACATTTTCGACTTCTTCTCCAGAACCACTGGGCCAATTTCAACCAAACATGGCCAAAAGCATCCTTGGGTGAAGGGCTTTCAAGTTTGTTCAAATGAAGGACCATGTCCCTTTCAAAGGGGAGATAATCACAAAAATGCAAAAATAGGGTGGGGTCATTTAAAAATCTTCTTCTCAAGAACCACTGGGCCAGAAGAGCTGAAATTTACCTGAAAGCTTCCTGACATATTGCAGATTCAAGTTTGTTCAAATCATGGGCTCCGGTGGTAGGATGGGGCCACAAGGGGGGATCAAAATTTTACATACAAATATATAGGGAAAAACTTTAAAAATCTTCTTCTCAAGAACCACTAAGCCAGAAAAGCTGTGATTTACATGAACGCTTCCTGACATAATGCAGATTCAAGTTTGTTCAAATCATGGGCCCCTGGGGTTGGATGGGGGCCACAATAGGGGATCAAAGTTTTACATACAATTATATAGGAAAAATCTTTAAAAATCTTCCTCTCAAGAACCACTAAGCCAGAAAAGCTGAGATTTACATGAAAGCTCCCTGACATAGTGCAGATTCAAGTTTGTTCAAATCATGGGCTCCGGGGGTTGGATGCCCGGGGCCACAAGGGGGATCAAAGTTTTACATACAAATATATAGGAAAAATCTTTTTCTCAAGAACCTTTGAGCCAGAAAAGCTGATTTTTACATGAAAACTTTCTGACATAGTGCTGATTCAAGTTTGTTCAAATCATGGCCTCCGGGATAGGATGGGGCCCCAAGGGGAGATCAAAGTTTTGCACACAAATATATAGGGAAAAACTTTAAAAAATCTTCTTCTCAAGAACCACTAAGCCAGAAAAGCTGAGATTTATATGACAGCTTCCTGACATAATGCAGATTCAAGTTTGTTCAAATCATGGGCCCCGGGGGTTGGATGGGGCCACAATAGGGGATCAAAGTTTTACATAAAAATATATAGGAAAATCTTTAAAAATCTTCTTCTCAAGAACCACTGAGTCAGAAAAGCTGATTTTTACATGAAAACTTTCTGACATAGTGCAGATTCAAGTTTGTTCAAATCATGGCCCCCAGGGGTAGGATGGGGCCACAAGGGGGATCAAAGTTTTACATACAAATATATAGGGAAAAACTTTAAAAATCTTCCTCTCAAGAACCACTAAGCCAGAAAAGCTGAGATTTACATGAAAGCTCCCTGACATAATGCAGATTCAAGTTTGTTCAAATCATGGGCTCCGGGGGTTGGATGCCCGGGGCCACAAGGGGGATCAAAGTTTTACATACAAATATATAGGAAAAATCTTTTTCTCAAGAACCTTTGAGCCAGAAAAGCTGATTTTTACATGAAAACTTTCTGACATAATGCAGATTCAAGATTCAAGTTTGTTCAAATCATGGCCCCCGGGGGTAGGTTTGGGCCACAAGGGGGATCAAAGTTTTACATACAAATATATAGGGAAAAACTTTAAAAATCTTCTTCTCAAGAACCACTAAGCCAGAAAAGCTGAGATTTACATGAAAGCTTCCTGACATAATGCAGATTCAAGTTTGTTCAAATCATGGGCCCCGGGGGTTGGATGGGGCCATAATAGGGATCAAAGTTTTACATACAAATATATAGTTAAAATCTTTTTCTCAATAACCACTGAGTCAGAAAAGCTGATATTTACAAGAAAACTTTCTGACATAGTGCAGATTCAAGTTTGTTCAAACCATGGCCCCCGGGGGTTAGGATGGGGCCACAAGTGGGGGATCAAAGTTTTACATACAAATATAGGAAAAAGCTTTAAAAATCTTCTTCTCAAGAACCATTGTGCCAAAGAAGTTGACATTTACATGAACACTTTCTGACATAGTGTAGATTCAAATTTGCAAAGCGTAGTTTGGGCCATAATAGGGACTAAGGTTTTACATGCAAATATATATGGGAAGTCTTCAGATATGGGCCAAGGTGACTCAGGTGAGCGATGTGGCCCATGGCACTCTTGTTGTTCATAAAGCAACTATCTATAATGTCATAAAGTCTAGTCTTTAATTTATCGCGAGGAATGATCGTGTATAGAGTTGAAAAGTCGTACGTTTTGATGTTGATTTGAGAAAAGTTTTGTGATTTCAAGTTTACTAAAAGTTCTTTGGAAGTTTTTTTAGAATACACATTTGATTTACACCACATCGGGCATATGTAGTTGCACAGTACGTTTGAGTAGAATAAATATTGATAACATGAACCCATTTCAGTCCGTAGTAGTTTAAGTTAATCTTACTGAAAATTGTAGTCTGAACGCAATGCAGATTAAATATTGTGTGTTAAGTTTACTCATGTTATGCCAATCCCAGTTTGAACCGCCCTAAGTAACACTATGCGCATAATGCCCAATGATTTTCTTGATTGAAAAGAAATGTCGATTTAAACCAGACACAGTTGATCAGTCTCCTTACAATTGTAGATGGATGGTCGTATAATCACTCATTACATCGAGTCATATGAAATGCAAAACATTTTGTATATGGCATTATTAAATATCTCAATCCAACTCCTGTGTAACGACCATGGGTGATTGTTTCTTTATGATAATTCAGACAATATCGTACATGTACCACATATCATCCGTCTACTGATTTGTTTATTTATCTAGAAGATCAAGATACGACAACAGTGCTGAGAAATAGTGTAGCGCCATTAAAGCCATTAAGGATGTTCAACGCTGTTATTATTGCCTTAGTAGCCCCATTGGTTTTAGTGGTTATGCTGAGCATTTCCTGCATATGTATTGTAGTAAGGTAATGATAACTATCTATTATAATATCAGTTGTTGTGTCACAATATCTCTGTCTATTGTAGTTAAACTTTAATCTCTCTTTTTATGCCCCCCCCCCCTACTTCAAGATTCAGGGGCACATATTTTTGGTTTGTCTGTCTGTGTGTCTGCAAAACTTTAACACTAAACTTTTGAATAGATGCTAATAGATCTTTCATATGTTACATGTGTAATGTATTCCTGGTGACATAACCTTTCTTTGGTTATCAAGGGATTTGACCTCATGATCGTTTGACTTGCTTTTGAGTAATTTAGACCAAAGCCATAACTTTTAAATGTTTAGTAATATGTCTTTTATATTCCACATGTACATTTCTTTTGAAAAGACCTTTCTTTAAGTAGCATTTTTTTTAATACTTCATGACCTTGACCTTTTACCTACTTTTGAAATGTTAATCTTCGTCATAACTTTTGAACGGGTTGGGCTAAGGCTTTGCTATTTCACATGTACGTGTCTTCTTTGTAATAATAGTTTTCGTTTCTGAGTTTGTAATCTTGACCTTGGGGTTTGACATACTTTTGAAAAACTTTAACCTTGGCCCTTATCAGCTACGTCGCATTTCGGGTGCATCAGTGATTTACAAGCACAGATTGTTTCATTGTGTGATTGTATGACTGAAATTTAGGTTTAACAAAAGCCTTCAGAAATTTAAGATAATAATCGATTCATATGGAGGACAAGTTGTAAAAGTGACAAACATCAAATGTCAATGTATTTTTAAAAAGACTCTAGAGATTTGAAATTTTGGGAAGGTCACTCAACAGGAAAATAAGATTTAGCAACGCATAGATACATTGTACATGTATTTATTTTCACTATATTTTTTTAGTGCTGTAATAACAACGCATAGATACATGTATTTATTTTTACTGTATTTGTCTGTAGACGAAACTCGAAAAGGGGGACAAAAACAGCTACGAGTAAGTGTCCTAATGTTTTTATTATCGTTGAAATAACAGCGTGCCACTTCGCTTGATGGAATGTGCAAATTTCAATCACTGATTGGCCGTGTAGTTTCAGTAAAGTTGGCTTGGATGACCACGTTATGCCATTCTTTCAATGAAGCCGCACCTAAACATTTGCAGGATGATCAAGCTGTTATGCTGTTACTGAAATGATCGCATTATTGAAATAAAACTCACTGCAGTCATTGTTACCATAAACTAATGGACAACAAGATCAAAAATCTAGTATGGAACACGTAATGTCAATTGACGCGAAATCAAAGAAGTAGGCTCGCAAATTCAGCGCTAAAATTTTTGAAACTTTCCAAACTCATTGATGATTGATATCATCAATAACATTAAAAGTCACCAACCTTTATCTCTTTATGACGTCACAATCCTATTATGTTGTATTATGACAAAATCATCTGCGACACTATTCTCTGTGTTTGAGATAGTGTAAATATGCTATATTATTCGCCAACTTCCGATTCAAATTGGCTGATAAGATAAAGAGCAAATATCAATTATGTAATAATCAACAAAACATTTTTAAATCTCTGACTGAGTAGATATCATATAGATTGTTAAACATTCGCAATATGTATCTATTCTAACAAAGTCTCGCAATTTCGCCCCGTTTCTAAGAAAGACTCAATATTTCTATAAATTATAGAGACACAATGTAAAACTTATACGGTACCAATTTTGATGCACCAGATGCGCATTTCGACAAATATGAGAATTTATGAAATTCCAAATTGATGGAATTGAAGTTATGCCACTCGCAAAATAAATCTTTAAAATAGATAAAGTTTTTGATTTTAAAAATACAACTTTGTAATACAGATTAATACTGTATATTTGTAAAATTATCATAATGATAAATATGTATCATGAATAAAGAGTGTCATCAATTCTAACTATCGTTTAGAAACAAAGAACAGCGAAGAGATGTCTGAGACCGCGGAACAAAATCCAGATTTCCATTCGTACCTTACCATCAGCGAAATATCCTTTCGTCTGTATGCCGATGTTCACTATGACGAAGCGGAGGAAAGGAAGAGCTTAACATCAGTATCATTACACAGTAAGGGATACGATACCAGCGTCAGTGATAAAAGTGGAGGATCCGATTATTATCTAACACCGACAGTAAAGACTGTCAAAAAAGACACAACCGGTAGTCAGTCATCTGTAACACCGACAGTAAAGACTGCCCAAAAAGATACAACCGGTAGTCAGTCATCTGGCGATTATGACGATACCATCACAAATTGTTCAGAAACCTGTATCTGACGATTAAATACAGATTGCTATCAGAGAAACATAAGGCATGTTCGATGTAATTAAAGCATGAGATATCTCTTTTAACGTTTACCGTTAATTCCCAGCTCTTTCCCTGCCTACATTTTACATAATTTGCGAAATGCTGATTTTAAACGAGACTGTTGAAACAATGCATTGTAACATCAAAATATTTGTCGTTAGTCTACCTCGATTTAAAAAACCTGATTATACGCATAACATGGTCTTGCGTATCGAATCAGTTGAGAGATATCAACACCATATGTAGGTGATGATGAAATATTTTTATATGAATATGGTAAGTTGACGATAGAGAAGCTGACATCATATGTTTCCCATTTACCATAAAATTGAGTTGTTAGTTTACTGTTAATATATATGTTCAACAACCTAATTTTGATGCAAATCATCAAATTGGCCACTAAAATTTCAAAATATTCTAAACTAGTTCCATGAAACACGAAAATTGTAAGATGAAATATTTTACACAAAATCAAGAAACAATCAAATTGAGTACTCACTTTAAAAAAGCATTAACTAATACATGTGTAACGTATGTTCAGCAGAGGGTCGATACTTATCAGTGGACACGTACGCGGTTACACCTGGGATTTCGCAGTACATATGTTTTACAAAAATGTATGTTGTCCACAAAGCAAGAAATGAACTTATTCAATAAATTTACGGTGGTTATTCAACAGGGATTTCATTTAACATAACCCTTCAATTCCTTAAATCCAAAGTCCCCGGACAATTGGCTTTTACCAATGGTTCAGGCAAGCGACCTGATGTCTCGTACCAGCTGATGTCTCCAGCTCACTTTGACACTGGGTACAGACTTTTTCAGACTTCATTGCCAAGTGTCAAAGCTACGATGGTTAATCACCTAGCCAACCTATACACCATAAGGCTTATTCAGCCCTAACGTAGCCTTTTACTTTTAAAGGATCGGCTTTTCAGCGTCTTTTGAGGACTTCTCTGCACCGCTGTAGAGATCAGACAAACTGATCTGCGGTCGACCAATATATAAATAGCATTTGCCCAACCTATTTCTCTGCAAGGGAAACATGTTATCACCATGACAAAACCCCACACCACCCGATTTTCTTTGATGGGTATAACCTGATTCACCGCACATGTAATATCATTTATGTAAGAGCACTTCAGATTTTTCAACAACAACAAATTAAAGGCGCATGAAATATCCATATTTAGGTTTCAATATTGGATGTGTCCGGAATTGTAGTAGAACTTAAAATAAATCATTTTCAAATCAACCATGCGCTTCGAACTATTATAAAACTGACAAGTGCCTCATCATGTCTATTGAGGAAGTTTACAAAATACATATGAAAAATACGGACGTTTTCTAAGTCTGTCTATGAATAAGATGCCAGACACAGGAAGCAAACATGGTTATCAAACATGATTGGATGAAGTTTGAAAAGTGAAACATTATTTATTCTCAAATCATATCAGAGCATCATGTGTACGTCAAAATTCTATTAGTTTTACACAAGATATTTTATTATTAAAATGCAGTTAAGCCCTCTTGTTCTGATCAGGACGAAATGGAGACTTAAAAGCGACCAACATATTTTTCCACGCCCCTCTAAATTGAAATCCACAATTCGCCCTTGCTCATTGGAAAATTTGCATTGAAATGTGCTGAATGTGTCATAGAATGAAATGGCAAGACATACCCCGTATATATGTCACATGATGATGGCAATATTACTCGCTGGACTAGCTATACTGCGCATGTCTGCAACTCTGATTTGCACGTCGCGGATCTTAAGCAAAGCAATAACCGAATATACATGCATATAAATATTTGCGGCTGTAGTATATTGAAACCAATATAAATTATTCTAATCAATTCATTTATTTACTTACATTGTGATATCTGGAATGTTATAATGAGTTGCTTCTATATTTTATACACTGTCATTCCGGGGAGTACTTGTTGTACAAGCTCCGTATAAAATCGTTAATTCAAAAGATTTATTTAATAATGAATAAAAATGAAACGTTTTAATTGAAATAATAAAAACTTACATGTATATTGATATATATCTCTAAAAATCTTTAATCAGAACTTTTATGGTATATCAGTGTGTATATTTTTACCAAAACAACTATATATGTCTCTGGTCAGCTGGAACGAATACAAATTCTTCGTGTAACCTATTTTGTTCCTTTATTACCTTTGGTTTACTAATCCCAGAACGATAAATGGTATTTACTTTGTTTTGATGTGTCTCAGAGATTTCAATAGTTGTCTTGCTTCAATCCATTCTGACAAGGAGCTAAGCTCTTCTTTTTATATTTACCTTATCGTCTGGCATTATCTTCGATATAATTCATACCAGAGATGAACTTCTGTTGTGAACAGAAAATCGGAGCTGTGAAAGATGAAGATTTAAGACCTTTTAAAACAAGTGAATTCAGTTCGTTGTTTTCAACTATGTCGATGTCACCAGTAATGACATGTCCAGCTAAACCAACGTTGAAAGAAGAACAAGAACATGTAGATGGATTACGTTTAAGATTATCTTAAGTTTGTAATTAAAAAGTTTGGATGCGATAATAGAAGTATATTTACAGGACATGAATTTTGAAATGATAAAATATATGATTTTTTTGATGACGAAGAATCTTGTTTATGCTAAAGGCATATATACTTTTGTTATAACATTCAAGCTGAAGGAACTGACGTCATTATTCGGAAGGATATTCATTTTGTAACCTGCGGTGATTTGAAGAGCTGGTAATGGGCAACATCTATAATCTTATGCCTCGTTCACACGAAGAATGTAATTCGCATTAAACGTAAGTTAATGCGAATTAAATCTGAACCGCGTTCACACGGAGAATTTAATGCGCATTAGTTTACTTCGAATTAGAATTGACGTCGCGATTTAATGCGAATTAAATTTACTATGCATTAGCTCCGTGTGAACGCTAAGCGAAGCTAATTCGCATTAAATGTACACGCATGCGTAATGGCAAATTTGGATCACATGCATCATACCCATGGTCGGCTATATATATTAATGTCAGTTTTGTACGAAAATCTAAGCAAAATGATAATAATCACTAAAAACATGTACAAACACCATATCATTAGATAATGTCAGACGTAAATCTGTGCTCTGCATAGGCATACTGAGTAATACATGTGGAAGGAATTGTTTTTAAATACGACAAAAATGTTTTAAAATAGTGATAATATGATTTTCTTTTTTACATTTTTTAAAACAAATATACCGCTCATTGTTAATTTTTTATACCATATGACGTCATAGTAGACTTATAATACGTATTAGTAATTAAAAATTATGTCACAACAGTAGTCAGTGGAATGGTGAAAAAGACGTTCCGAAGTTTTAAAATTGGGCCCATGAAGAAACAATATATTGTCTAGATTGAATGCTGGTCGTCAGAGGAAATAACAAGTAATTTCTTGGGAACATATAAATAAACACGACAAACTCCTTATGTGTAGATCAGCATGTAAATTGTAAACATGTAGTATATTACATGTATATAGCATTTTGAACAAAGAATTCTGTATCTACACAATATTCATTAAAATATCTATAAAAATAATTTTCAATAACATAGTCTATTCTTTAATTTATTTCGCGCACCCTTTGATAGAGATGCATACGGATTTAATGCGCATTAGTTTACTTCGCATTAAATATTACCGCCGTGTGAACGCTATTAATTCGAATTAATTCAATGCGCATTATTTTACTTTGCATCAAATTTGATGCAAAGTAAAATTCAATGCGCATCCGTGTGAACGAGGCATAAGAATTCCAATCTGTATTCTAGTGTTGAAAAAGCCAAGTATGGACTAGTTTTGGCATCCTGAAATAACGTAATCAAGACTACCAATGCGAATATGACGTGGACCTAATTGTTTCTTGACAAAAGGTGAAAGTAAATCAAGTGATACTCTGTAAATACTTGGACTTTTGTATGAACGAAATTCATGACTATGGCTTTGTGTACATCGACGAATCACATTTACGTTATTTGCATTTAGACTAGTCAGATTCTCAACATTATCTACGTTGCAGTAGCATGTCAAGAACGGACTGACAATTGGTTTGAAACACGTCCGACAACATTCGACCTAACGACACGTTGTATTTGTAGATTAACATCATAGAATATGCTAAATGCTGACTTTAAACCAAACCTTGGAAACCCTTGTAACATCACCTTACTTGTCAGTAGCCTGCATCGATTTAAAAAACAGATCATACCCAAATCATGTCCATGCGTATCGAATCAATCGAGAGATATGAACACGATTTGCAGGTGGCAATGGAATATTGCTACATAAATATAGGAAGTTAGCGATGTTAAAGCTGAAGTAACCTCGTTTGTCATAAAGTTGAGTTGTTAGTTTGCCGTTAACATCTATGTTAAATAACATCTCTAAGTACGAAGCTGAAATGGAAGACTCCGTAGTGTCTTTTTTTTCGAGTTTTCTGAGATATATCGAATAAGTAATAGATAAAACGTCACTAAAATATCCATATGTCGATTTGAAGGCCACAGCAAGAATTCTTTCTCCTCGTGTGCAAGGTTTATGATATAATAATCATATAGTTGGTCACACCTCTCGTAATCAAACATTTGTGGATCAGATTAGAAACTGTGGCATATGGAATATATAGCCAGTGTAACAGTTCATAAGTATGCCCAGCATTTAGACCATCATGACAGTGAATGACTGAATGTGCCGTTATGTAAGCATTAAATGTTTTAAAATAAGAAATAGATGACAATAAATGATTTGATAGAGCAGCAACTTACATGTACGATTTTCTTCCACCACTTCAGAACTAAGATATCTATGTACCTAAACCATACACTAGGTCATTGTCTACAATATACCAGGACTTCTGAATTGATTTTATCATACATTTACGGCCCGGATTTATCTCCCGTGGATTTGATGAAGTTTTCAGTTGACGTGGTAGAAGATCTGGTTGAAACCAAATACAACTTGCTGAAACTTCTTCTGAATTAAGTCGACGTTCATTTGAAGAAAAAGGAGATTGATTGAAAATAGTTGGGATGCATGTATGTTGTGTACATCGTTTAATTAAAGACCATTATAGCGATGTTGTGTTAACAGCATGCATACATGTACGTACATAGTCGGTGTCTTCAAAGATATGCAATATTTGGACCATTGTAAGAAAACATGATAGCGAACGACGTTTGACAAGCCCTGTTCGTGTTTTCGACCCGAGACCAAATATCAATTATCTTTCAATACAGTTACAATCAAATTAAATGAAGCGTCCGGATAATTGAATCGCATATTTTCTAGCTTTGCATAAGTAACCGATATGTGCCTACTTTATTGATTCATAGTGAATTAAACACATTCTATCATTGGATTTCACCATTTGCATTAGTATATAAATTATGATAAATGTTAACATTTACATGTATTTCAAAGCACTAAAATTTAATGTACGTGTTCAGTGTATTTGCCTGTGCTTACATTGTACATACATATGCTCCCTACAAATAAATATACCAAACTGTGTACCGTATGCACTAAAACAAATAATGAAGCACTTTATGTAACTATAAGTAAATAAATCATTAGTAACTAACATAATCATTTACACTTCAAACATTTCATCACACTTTTTACTTCTTAAAGAGGCCGATAATTTCCATCTGTCACGATTCACGGGTTCGGCGGTCTGTTAAAACAATCTTCATCGTCCAAAGTTGATATAAGAATTTCGTGATTATCATGTCAGTTGACAACATTCTTTAACCAAAATTCAATCTGCCAGAGTTTATATTTCTTATTCTATAAGTATCCAAGACAATATCGGTTGAACAAAATCATTTAAGCTCGTAATATCAAGACCTACTACTGCTTTGATCTAGTCATGCGCACCTATCATTTTCAAGATGCGATAATAACGGAACAAAACTCTGGTGAAACTAACATTACTGGTACATACAAAATTTATTTGTCATTTTCCTTAAAATGGTAATTTTCTCACTTCTACCCAGAGTTTAAAAATTCGAAAGCAATAAAGCTCTACAACATCGTAAGAAGAATCAATCGTACACAGGTACATTCTACATGCGTGACATTCTAAACATTAAAAACTTACTACATATACATGTGCATGAAAATACATGTATATTTCACGCCAATCAACAGTATAAAATCCAGAATCTAGAAGTATAATCTACACTCTTTAGATTTGAATAAGCCGATATCAATTTACGAATCAGTACAATTGATATGTGTAGCAGTTAAAAAAAAATATCATTACGGCATGATGTTTAATTTATTAATACTATTAGGGTATTGATCAAGACTATAAAATAATATGCTACAGATTTATTTACAAAATTCAACACTACACGCAATAAAGATCTTATGTGCGAAAATTGGCAATACAATGTCTCGATCGGCACGTGCTATCTAACGGACTCATCACACACCACCTAATTGGAGGGAGGTGTTGACATGGTACAGGTAATTGCTTCAATTAGACAGTTTGGCTTGTTTTCTTTATAATTTACGCCTTGCTAAAATTGTCCGACACAGACCTTCCCTAAACATAATTACCGTCCGGATTAACGGTACAATTTTCATTGCATTAAAACGTTTTGTAGTAAAAAGTGACCGTCCGGATCCGGAACGCGAATTTCCGGATTAATGATGCAAAATAATGTATAAAAATTCTGTTCCCTAGAAAAATCGTCCGGAAGGTGAAGCGTCCGGATTAATGGCGTCCGGATTACCGAGGCTCCACTGTATATATATATATATTCCCTGGTGGAGAAACTCAAACACTCAAAACCAAACATATTTCAATAAGTGAACTGCCGTAAAATGGCTGAAATATTACCAACACTGCGTAAAACCTCAGTCAATCAATCAATATATGTCGAACATCTAAACATGTCTCTGTAAATTTCCCCGCAGCTTGATATCACGTGTTTTGTATTTATTGATAAATCAATTGGTAATATTGATACCATATATTAACAAATGATTTTACTCTTTGAAGCATTCTTCAATTTTCATTTTAAGGAAGGCAAAGATAACGAACAGTGATCAATTTCATAACTCCTATAAGCTATACAAAACAGAGTGTTGAGCAAATACGAACCCCTGGATATACCAGAGGTGGGATCAGGTGTCTAGGAGGAGTTAGCATCCCCTGACGACCCGAGGTGAGCCCTATATCTTGATCAGGTAAACGGAGTTATCCGTAGTCAAAATCGAGATGCCAAGAACTGCCTAACAATCGGCGTGAAACACGTCAGACAGCATTTCATCCAATGATAGGTTGTGTTGGCAAACTAAATCGTTATAACGACTATAGAATTTGCGAAATGCTGACTTGAAACGAGACTATTGAAACCCCTGCATCATCAACTTGTTTGTCAGTAGCCTGCCTCGATTGAAATACTGACCATACACAGAACAAGCTCTTGCGTATCGAATCAATTAAAAGATGTAAACACCATATGTAAGTGATAATGGAATATTGCTACATAATTATGGGAAGTTGACGATGGAGAAGTTGAAATCATTATTGTTAGGGAACAACACTAAAAAACTGAAATTTTTAGAATGAATTTTGAGTCCCTGTATGAAATATGATTTAAAATATACATCGGAAAGCTTGCTTTGTAAGACATTAAGCAAATGAAACGTTTTGAAACATTTTTTCATATATCTGTACACAGATGAAAGACTTCTGGATTCAGCCTTCTTACCTTTTCCTCAGAAAGTGTATCAGAAGTATAAGGAAGATGGATACGACGACTATGAGCTCTGTAACCAGTATAACGAATACGTTCATTCCATTCTTTGACGAATATTCATCATATATCACTATGGCACTGTTGTTTCTGTGTCGACAGAAAATATTTTGAGTCAGATGAGCATGCATGTTCATTGGACGACCGACTATCAGAGAAGAATGAAAACATTCTTTAATGAAATTGGCAAAATTATTTTTCACTATCTTTCCCTCGCTACATGTGTGTGCCACGTTTTCTTTCAGATTATTACAAGTTACTAAAACAAACTTTACAGAAAATATTAAATATGAGAATTTATCATGGCTGTATCAAAAATTTGCATTTGAATAGTCGGGCATTCCCTGTGTATCACTGTGTATTCCTAATAGTCAAAACTACAGATTTATGCTAGATAACCCACAACTTGCAATCATTTACATTTTGGAAGTAAATTGTAGAAATCGATATAACTAATTTTTAAAATAATTCTTTGTACATGTTCGTATATCCTAGGAAACTATGAAATCCACAAACGATCAGCAAAGTGAAACAGACAGTGAATTATCTCCCTTTGACAATGTAATTGTAAACATAGATCAGCACAAATATCGGGATTAATATGTGCATTGATTATATAGCGCTAACAACAACAGAAATAAATATACATGTTGTGGATAGTCATGAAGACTTTTGAGCTCCTAATTCAATTAAGATATGACAAATCGTATAGCCTGTTGATATGGGTACATACGGAGACATATATAGTGAACAGCCATTTAAGGCGATTGTTAAAGGACTTCTATGTAACTAAATCGATTAACATACTATATCAGGTATAAATTGAATATCCAATCAAGTGTCAATAGCAATGATACTGGTTTATGAAACGTAAACAGTCAAGTGACTGTCATATTAATCCCAGTGGTTAAAGAAAGGTGAAGATAACGAACATTGATCAATCTCATAACTCCTATAATCAATACAAAATAGATAGTTGGGCAAACACGGATCCTTGGACACACCAGAGGTGGGATCAGGTGCCTAGGAGGAGCAAGCATCCCCAGTTGACCGGTCACACCCGCCGTGAGCCCTATATCCTGATCAGGTAAACGGAGTTATCCGCAGTCAAAATCAGTGTGCCAAGAACGACTTAACAATCGGTATGAAACACGTCAGACAGCATTTGACCCAATGCGAGGTTGTACTGACGAAATAGATCGTTATAACGACCATAGAATTTGCGAAATGCTGACTTCAATCGAGACTGTTGAAATCCCTGTACCATGAACTTGTTTGTCAGTAGCTTACCTCGATTTAAAAACTGACTATACGCAGAACAAGCTCTTGCATGAAAGGTGAAGATAACGAACAGTGATCAATCTCATAACTCCTAATAGCAATACAAAATAGATAGTTGGACAAACACGGACCCCTTGACACACCATAATTTGGACTTCTGAAATAGTTTATTTTTAACAAGATTTTTTACAATACCTATCGGAAATATGTTCCTATCATGCATAGATCTGAATAAATCATTGATTTTGCAAAATCTGATGACATCAAATGAGGGTGAAATTACTATTATTACTGTTGAACTGAATATATCTCGTATTAAATAATATTTCTCTCTCTCTCTCTCTCTCTCTCTCTCTCTCTCTCTCTCTCTCTATCTCTCTCTCTCTCTCTCTCTCTCTCTCTCTCACAAAAAGACGTATTGCGCGCATCAGTAGGACAATAATTCATATATTGTGCTCATTAGTTGAATAGATGCGCAAATTAATTGAGCTATTGTTCTCTTCAATTCAATTATAACACATATGAATACGCAAGATCGTAAATACCGAGTTAGCGGAACTCTCTTGTAAAAAAGTCCGGAAAAGAGTGTCGATCTTGGGCATTTTTTGTTTATTCAAAACATGGCATCGGAAGACGATTTAATCTCCACGTGCTTTCCACAATTAAAAGCATTTTTAGATGAAAGGTGTGTAAAAGCGTCTGGATACAGGAAAAATAAACTTCTGAATTTATCTCGCGAAGCTATATATTTTGACGCAAGCTCTTCTCAGCTTTGGGAATTTCCTGGCTGACAGCAGTGGGGAAAAATCAACCACATTTCCATTAAAATCTATCAGTTGTGGATATTTCTGCGTATTATGTTTCTTTCTTGAATCATTAACTACAGTCTACTGCAATGCAATGACAGTACACCATTGTTAAAATCGGGTGAATCGATCACGACAAAAGTTGCAGAACTGGTATTATTTACCAACATGCCCAAATTCTCGCAAACTCTGGGTCTCGCGAGACTTTGAAAGGGGAAAGTAAAATTTAAAACCAAGACAGAAGAAGTAGTCGCGATCTTGCGTATTGAATTGTTGATATAATCAGTTCACTAGAAGAGAGGAACAATTCAATAATAGCGCGTATCAATTCAACAGAATAATTAATGTTAATTCAGCAGAATAATTAATTCTATCAACAATTCAATTAAATTCCATTATTAAATTTCATGATATCATTAATTATTTGAATAATTAAAGATATCTTCAATTAGAGTTCATGTTAATTTAGTGTCCCATATATGAAAGGCACTTGATATCATATTTGAAGTCTACATGTATATGTATATACATGTATTTACATGCAATATATCTTTGTATATTGTTTCCCAACATGATTAATGCAAAGTCCTTCAAATGACAGAGTTCATCATGTTTGGGAGCAATTATGTGTGAGCTTGTAAGATATCCTTTTTAAACATTAAAGGTTTTCTATTAACCTGTGTATTGAAACCACGGGTTTGAACGCCGACCATATCAATATCATTTATTGTAGAAATACACCAGTCCTTGGAGATGGACACGTTTTATGGCCAATAATTATCAATGTCCTCGTTTCAATATGAAAACTAAAATGCGGAAACCTTTCATCCTGAAAATCTAATATGAGATGATGATACAAAGAAAAGCACATGTAGGTTATCCAATACCCCTCAAGAGGGACAAAAATAGCCTTCGATTCGTATACATGTTAAACAAGATCGATGTACATCACACATAAAGGAAGTATTTCATAATGTATTTGAAAATTGATAAACGTGATATCAAATGCGGCAAGCATCACAATTCTTGATGACCCGATTGAAAGATGATTACCACTTATTTGATACTAATCAGTTTCTTTACAATATGTACTGAAAGTACGGACGATTGTCCTGATCAGAATTGGTAAGATTTCTCTTTTTGTACTTTGACAGTAGTCAATTTGTCAATGTCTTGCAGGTAACAATAACACTTTTGTGTTAGAGAGGTGTCCCGTAGTCTTATGTGTAGCATCCTTGATAAATTCGTATCTAATGTACTCTTCTATAGAGGCAGACATATAACTTAAAATTAATCTGTTGTATTTAGATTTAGACCCTGAGAGACTCTTTTGATGTATTTCCCTGGGAATTACCGTATGTAATTTTATGGGGGGGGATGGCTGTAGGGCTCTTATCGGGTGTATTTTTGTGGGCGGTTGAAAGATTCTTATTCTAGGAGTATTTACTTGGACAAAAGAATTGTAATAGTACTGAGTATCGTTTCATTGGATACGTCCAAACATGTATATCAAAGGATATCTTAATGCATCTATCTATCTATCTATCTATCTATCTATCTATCTATCTATCTATCTATCTATCTATCTATATCTATCTATCTATCTATCTATCTCTATATCTATCTATCTCTATCTATCTACCTATATATCTCTATTTATCTCTATCTATCTATCTATCTCTATCTTTCTATCTATCTCTATATCTATCTATCTATCTATCTATCTCTATCTATCTATCTATCTCTCTCTCTATCTCTCTCTCTATCTATATCTATTTATCTATCTATCTCTATCTTTCTATCTACCTATCTATCTATCTCTATTTATCTCTATATATCTATCTATCTCTATCTTTCTATCTATCTCTATATCTATCTATCTCTATCTATCTACCTATCTATCTATCCCTATCTTTCTATCTATCTCTATCTATCTATCTATATATATACATGTATATATATATGCATATCTTCATAGTTCATTGAATTGTGGACACATCGTAGAAAAAAGGAATTATATTACTGGCATTTCGATAACTGTTAATCTGTTCATAGCTAAGTGTATATAGGAAGACAAAATGCATGTAATTTTGTATACTTTGAAAACATGAGATGTGTCCTTTAATAGCTATATACTTTCTTAACGCTTACATCTATGTACATGTAATGATGAATTATATTTTAGGCCAAGCTGTAATGCCAATTGCAGAGCTACAGAAAAAAAGAGTTGTGAACGTACGTCATTACTACTTAGTAGAATGTTGGAATTCTTAACACAAATAATGTACAGACTGTATATGAGATACTGATTTCTATGCAATAAAACGTCATATAGTACCACTTTTATTCCTTCCTCGTTTTGATGTTTTCATTTCAACCTTTTCAGCGTGCGAAGTCGGTACATTTGGTGTAAATTGTTCAGAGTCATGTCTGCCGGACCGTCACGGAGAGAAATGTTATAAAGTGTGTAACTGTACAGAGGGAGAAGTTTGTGATAGACGGTACGGCTGTGTGGAGAACAGAACGGACGTCATCGCGGGGATAACTACGTACAAATACGTACAAGTAACATCAAAGGATTCTCTCAGTACAACTGCACCAAAGTCTAAATATTTCCAAACATCAAACTCTCCTGAAGGTGAATTTAAATGCTATTTACATACGCCACTTTTCTCAGTAATACGTAACGTTTCGTGATATTTCAAGTACAATTCACTTGTTTCTACGAAAAAAATTGGTTTTGTAGATTACGAGGTTTGGGGTTTAGAGTCAGCATAATTTAATTCAGATTCTCTATTTCCTTAAGCTATACAACTCATCGGTTATAAATACAAAATATTTACAAATATATACAAATAAGAAGTGGACGGCGAGTAGACACACAGATCCATACAATGTACATGTACATCCCATAATCCCTGGTTGTGGCAAGTAAAAATGTAGAATCAGCTCCTATATAGGGCAGAATGTTATATAAAAAAAAACACACGCGCGCCATGTTAATATAAACCCAAATAATTCGAAGATATCTTTAATTATTTGAAGATAACATCAATCGCGCTCAATAATTGAATTGATACGGGTATCAAATCAAATCAATTACTGTGGAATTATTGCTCGCAGAATTTAATTTGGAGCTTGATATAAATCATTTGACGATCTCGTTAGTTTCATTGAGGATATCTTTAAATTACTTTCAACGATTTTATGTATGGAATTAATGTGCGCCATGATTCCTTTAAAGAGAACATCAATTCAATTAAAGAGATAATTAATTCAAGTGTGTAAATTGTGAATTGAAGATATCTCTAATTAGATAGTCACTCTCTCTAAAAGAATTATTGCACACATCAATTCAATTACTGATACCATTCATTCAATTGGTTAACTGATTGTATCTTGTTTAACGTCCCTCTCGAGAATTTTTCACTCATATGGAAACGTCACAAATACCGGTGAAGGGCTTCAAATTTAGGCCTATGCTCGGGGATTATGGCCATTGAGCAGTGAGTGCTCTTTAGCGTGCCACACCTACTGTGACATGAGACATCCGTATTTAACGTCATCTTGAAACCCCGACCTTCCGTATGTGGTGCGAACGATCTACCTCTAGACCACCGTGGCGGTTTCATTCAATTAAAGAGAACGATAATTCAATTATTGCGAGCATTGATTGAATTGAGTTATTGGGGCGGTCCTTCAGATGAGACCGCAAAAACCCAGGCCCCATGTCACAGCAGGTGTAACACGATAAAGATTCCTTCCTGCTCAAAGACAGTAAACGCCAAACATAGGCCTAAATTTTGCAACCCTTCACCGGCAATTGTGACGACTCCATGTGAGTGAAATATTCCCGTTAAGCAATACAACCAGTCAATGGAATTGATGCGTGTATTAACTGAATTACTGCTCTCTTAATTGAATTACAGCAGACACCAATTCAATTGTCTATCGTCTATTCATTTGAAGAGAGCAACAATTCAATTATAGCGCGTATCAGTTCATCAGAATAATTAATGCTATCAACAATTCAATCAATGCGCGCAATGATATAATTAATCATTTGAAGAGATTACTCGAATGGATGCTCACATCAAATGAAGTGATGATATATTCAAATGATTAAAGGTGTTTTCAGTTATTTGAGTTTGTTAATCTGGTGCGCCATAAGCAACTCTACACCCTGAAGAGGGATAATATATATATCTATATATCTATATATATATATATATATATATATATATATATATATATATATATATATCACTGTATCACGTCTAAAACTGTATTAATTAAAATGGATAATTTTAGTTTCGGTTATCTCACGTCTCCACCGGAACTATAAAAAAATACAGAATTTATAGTTCCGTGTAATCATAATACCTTACGTTGTACTCAAAATGTTTTTGTTGTTTTAATGCTCCAAAAACAATGTATTCCGTCAACGGGAGAAAATTCATGGAGGGTCCTATTTACGGAGAAACTATCAACGAGTTGTTGGGACCAGACACAATTGAAATACTTCGAGAGGCAGGAGTTTCGGTATTTATTGAGTGCTAGTGCTTGAAACAGCTGATCAAAGTTTAATATGAAACTAGTCATATTACATACTGTCTAGATTTCTCATTATATATAATTATGTAAGTACTCTCTCCTGAAGGTGTGTAAAGTTTCATGTCAGTGTAAAAAAAAAAAAAAAGAAGACCCGATCGGTATCTATTCATAGTTCCATAATTGACTGCTTTCGATGCATTTCTAAGCACCATTTTTAAATTTTATTTATTATTATTATTAACATTTTATCTTTATTGAAAATCCACACCTTTTGTTTGCATTGGTTTTTGTGACGAGGAACATGGATATTTTGATATGAGTTTCCAAGATTAAGTTGTAAATAGTTATCGTATAAAATGCTGTTACGGTCATTAGCTTTTACTTTCATTTTCATTTTCCTCCAGATATGTAGATCAGTGTTCAATGTCGATGTTTTAAAGGAAAAACTTAGCAAAGGGGTTGCTGAAGTTTTTAATGATGATATATTCCGTCCAAATGGTAAGCCAGCAATGACATTTTGAGATATTTATTCAAAATTGATTGATGACTACTGTATTAATTATTTATTTTCATGTGCATGTCATTGACTTTATATATCATTTCCTACAACTCCATATCTCATATTGTAGTGTCTCAGAAAAGAATGGCCAAATCAACTCGGGAGCAAATAACTTGCGAGACACCATTTAACAATACAAGTGAAGCAGTTATGAGGAACAAAAGGACTAAAAAGTCTCTGTTTTCTAATCAGGCCGATAGTAATGAAGATAAAATGTTTTCACAAAATATAACATGTTAATATCAATAGACTGCTGTCTTTACCAATAGTGTAGTTTAGGCTTAAGTATAATATAGTAAAAACAGGATGTGTTGCAATATGTCTGTCCCACCTGGTCTGTAAATGTACAAGTACAATTTGGGCAGTAATCCGTTAACAGAATGTTTATGTGGTCGAGGGTAAAACACCTGACTGATAATTTTGCACTGTATGTACAGTATGGTATGGTACAGAGATTTCAATAGTATTGTTTAAAGTCAGCATTTCGAAAATTATATGGTCATTATAGCGATCTAATTTGTCAATACAACTTATCATTAGGTTAAATGCTGTCTGACGTGTTTCATACCGATTGTTATAACGTTTTTGGCACACTGATTTTGAGTGCGGATAACTTCGTTTTCACGATCAGGATATAGGGCTAACTGCTTGTGTGACCAGTTGGCAGAGGTTGCTTACTCCTCCTAGGCACCTGATTCCACCTCTGGTGTGTCCAGGGGTCCGTGTTTGCCCAACTATCTAATTTGTATTGCTTATAGGATTTGTGAGATTGATCATTTTTCCATATGTGATATGTATATTTATTTATTTATTCATTTTGTATAGGATCTTCCATAGTTTGTAATTTGATATATGATTTCAACCAGTTGTGTAACTTCTATCACCGAGTTGTGGCGAGTTGGATATAAATCATGTCACACCACAAACCATGGAAGATTTTTTTCACATTAAGCTAACCCCCCACCCACCCCCACCTGTTATTCATTTACGATACTGCATTGCTGGAAATTTTGCTTTTGCTTCTTGATATTTTGTAAAACCACCCTACGTAAAATTGAAGTTTTATGTAATTGGCGATATCCACTGAATAAAGGAGTAAACATGTGATGTATGTGGGTGTGAATGCGTGTGTTATTCATAGGGGAAAATTGACACTGTACTGAGTTTGAGGCGACATTCAGTTTGCGGAAAGCGTGGTCGGAGACTGAGTGCAGTAAGCCTGTTATATATGACTTACTTGATTTACTTCCCTTCTTATCCTGTGGAGAATAAGGTCGCGAAAACTTCCTCTCCATTCTGTCCTTCGTTCTGCTATCCTGCTTCCCTCTGTCCAGGTCTTAGCCTAGTATTATATTTGTATGATTGTATTATAACTGTTGTAGTGCAAATGGGTAGTAAACTGGTATGCATTACGCTTCAATACCCAAAATGAAATGCAATTTATTACTATTCTGGGAAAGGAGAGGAAGGGGGAGAGGGCTACCACAATATCCGCCCCCTCATGTCGCCGCGGGAGTTCTCACGATAAACAAACCTCACTGCCACGGCCCCGAGTGACGTGCATAGGTCTAACTTTGTGATACTTCACCCAGCGGCGTCTCTACAGGAGTGAACAATTTCTCGACGTAAAACAAAGAAAAACTTTTTACAATTTGTATTCGTTATAAATTTTGACAATGAAAATATACGTTTATTCTATTTAGATGATTAATTCGAAAACAGACTCCAAAACATTAAGATTTCAATGGTTATCTTTATTTTAGGAAACCAGGATATATTTTGAAAATAGAAAGTAAGACTTTAAAAGTCACAATAAGAGCACTCATATTAAAACAAATTGCATGTTTTAGAAATGAGTGATTCCAAAGATAGAAATAATTTCCCCAAAGTTATTTCAATTAAAGAGGGTTAGATAGATTGGTTTAGTAGTTACTAAGTATTCACACAGATACATCGATACATTGCACCGGATGATCTGTTTGGTACAAATATAGTTGATTGGATTATACTTCGTAGTAAGGAGATAGCAGTTTTCCATAATGAAATAGTAAGCTATGAGTATTTCTGCTACAGACGAGTTATCCAATTGTCTATTAGTAGAGCAATAAACCATTTTCTGCTTGTTAATACATACTTATAGATCTATATCTTGAAAGTTTTTGAACCATGTTTTATGAAATATTGAAATATATATTTATTACTATACAGTAAGATATACAGTTTGTGGTACTTTTGATTCCAGGTAAATAGGTAAATCGGGGTTTATTTCTAAAATCGTATTGTAGCTATTTATCGCAGTATTTCGGCGAAGTAAGTATTAGAATTAATCCCTATATGCATAAGGAAAACAAATTGTATATGATTTAATGAACTTTGGAAACATGCGATATGTCCTTTAAATATTGCGCAAGAGCTTTTAGGCAATGTAAATCCCGCTACTAGTCAAACCATGGAAACCCGGATACTAGCATCATATTATAGCATGACTTGTCCAATTTCAGTGTGGGAGAATCTAAAGTACACGTGGATATCTTATGTTTATCAAGGAAACCGTAAAACGTATCATCTAATTTGTGTTAGTAGAATACTTAATACTTTTCATTAATTAACAAGCTATAATTAACAGTGTAATCTCTTACATTTCACTTTTCATGTAAGGAGGGGCAATATGTCACAAATTTAAACATCATAGAAAATATACACGTTCATAATATTTTAGGAGTTCCTAATATTTCAGGAGTTCCTACTATTTTAGGAATTTAACAGCTTTGGTTTACAACCAGAATATGCCCCCAAAATATAATATATTAACCTATACGTCCATTTTTGTGCATTAATTCTCATAACGTCAACATCATGACGTAAGAATCATGACGTTATATAGTTTTAATGCTGAAAAACAACAACAAGTTTAAACGACTGTAAAATGAAATCTAGAAAAGATATTGTTATAAAATAAATTGTTCTATAACCTATCAATCTTTGAGCATCAACTGTGAAAGTATCATTTATTTTGGCGAAAGGGCCAATTTTAGTACTTTATGGCTTTAGTTCTTTCTGTCAAAACTGTACAACCTCTGATGTATTGATCATTCATTTATTAGTAACCTCATGGGACATAATTACTGTACAAAAGCCTTTGAAAATTTGACTTGTAAATCTTCTAACGTTGTCTTTGCAATTGAATGTAATCTTTGTGGGTTTATCTATATCGAGGAAACTAAGGGGTCATTAAATAAAAGAATACCAGGACACAGGTTTTAAATCAATAATGCTGGTAATCAACATCCCTAGATGCTGGAGTTCCCCATTCACAACATCTTCGTCGTCTTTGGTGATCAAGTCTTCAAACAGTCAGTTGGAATTCACATGGGCACGAATTGTGCTCTTTAATCAGTTGAAGATTTTATTCATGTATCTTGCTGTGGCCTTCAACTCGACATTTAGATATATATCGACATTTTATATCTTAAAAATACATATTTTCATTCAAAACTTGATTTTACATATCCCAGTAAACTGAAAATAAGACACCACAGAGTCTTCCACATATGCTTCATACATGGATATTTTTATATTGAACATAGATGTTAACGGCAAACTAACAACTCAATTTTATGACAAACGGGAAATCTTCAGCTTCTCCATCGTCACTTCCCATTTTTGTGTACCAATATGCCATTATCACTTGCTTATGGTGTTTATGTCTTTCGACTGATTCGATATACAAGAACATGTGCGCATTGTCAGTTTTTAAATCGATGCAGGATACTTCCAAATAAGTTGATGTTACAACAATCTCGTTTAAAGTCAGCATTTCGCAATTTTTATGATCATTATAACGATCTAGTTTAACGATACAACCTACCATTGAATCAAATGCTGTCTGACGTGTTTCATACCAATTGTTAGGCTGTTTTTCACACAATGATTTTGACTGCGGATTGCTCCGTTCATCTGATATAGCCCTAGGGTTCATGGCGGGTGTGACCGATCGACAGGGAATGTTTACTACTCCTAAGCAGCTGGTCCCATTTCTGATATGTCCAGTGGTCCATGCTTGCCCTACACTTAATTTTATATTTTTAAATGGGAATTCTGGGAATGATCACTGTTCGTTATTTTCACCTTTTCATTTGGTAGGGTAAAGAAAAACAACTTGATTATTCTCCGTTTGACTTTTGACTGACAATGTAATGGGGATAATTCAAATTACTGGTGATAATATGTGTAGTAATCTTTATCGTACCACACCTGCTGTGGCACGGACCTCGGTTTTTGCAGTTTCATCCGAAGGACCGTCCGATTTAGTCGCCTCTTATGACAAGCAAGGGGACACTGAGGGCCTATTCTAACCCGGATCCCCACGAGATTATATATATATATATAAAAGTTGATTTAATTGTGTTGTATGGTTGCATTCCTTTTCTTACCCTTGTAAAGTGCCTTAGAGTAATTTGTTTGATATAAGATTGATTAATTGGTTGATTGTATCTTGTTTAACGTCTCGCTCGAGAATTTTTCACTCATATGGAGACGTCACCCAGACCGGTAAAGGGCTTCAAAATTTAGGCCTATGCTCGACACTTACGGCCTTTGAGCAATGAGGGTTCTTTAGCGTGCCACACCTACTGTGACACGGGAAATCCGTTTTTAAGGTCATCTCCGAGGATCCGGACATTGCCGAGCGTTTGACGATGGAACTATCACTACCTGTTTTAACGACTTGGGTCTGTCGCGGCCGGGATTCGAATGAATGAATGCGGGGCGAACGCTCTAACCTCTCTGCCACCGTGGCGGTTTTTATATAAGACGATACATAACTGTTATTATTATTATAGTATCATTATCAATATCATTATATCAAGGAAACCGATAGGATTCATAACTCCGAGCACATATATTATTAAATCATATTATTAAATCACTTCATGTCATATCAGTATTAACAATTTGATGCACATTTTCTCAAGACTTTGATAAACAGGAGCAAAGACCCTTAAGAATGGATTCTTCTCAGATTTATTAGAGTCTTGAGATATGGGATATTTTGCATGCCAAAGATATAGAATCTGCACATTTTTTGAAGCACAATATAAAAGAACTGCGTATTTTGGGTCTTGTTTTTTGTTTGTTTGAAGAATAGGTCGAGGTTAAAGTCTTCTCATACCAGAGGAATTTGAAATTCAGCTAGTGTTAATGTAGCGAGGACCGTTACAGATGTTTTCTCAAATGTCACCATCTGTCAAGTGGAACATTTTATTTCAGTAATTTTAATTGAATCGTTTGATAGACAATTATATGCAGGAAGTATGATATTCATTCTATGTCCTTCATTCAGATGAGAGCTAAAGAGGTTAAAACATTTTGCAAACAAAGCTAATTGACTGTACATCTGCGTGTTTGTCAAAACGTTTGACATGTACATCAGTGAAGAATCTCGATATATTTTAATAGTATAATTTTGAAACCAATTCATTGAAAAGAAAGGGAGTTATCAACGTTATACTCTGATTAGAACAGTAGATGGCGTGAAGGAATAGTTGTGAGGAATTAATTTCTATTTGATTGTATTTAGTCATACTTTCCAGTGAGAAGAATCATTTCATTAAGGAGGTGTCATGGGCTAGTCAGGCCTTGCCTGTTTCTATGTCGTACACGCGTATTTTAAGATAGATATGAGTATTGTTATACATGTAGGAATGAATGACACGTGTTTTTATCAAGCTCTATAAGCTATACACTTGATGCAAATTATCCAATTTAACATGATTGGTATACAAAGTAATCAAATTGATTTCCTATTTATCAATTTCCGAACAGTCCCATTTAAAAACATTTATGATCACGTAACGTCACAAGCGACGCAAAGGCGTGAACGGCGTGCAGGCTGTTGGTGGAAACTTTCATCGATAAAAGAAAGAAGTCAGTCATGAAGGGAATTAAGTTTCATGTTTTAAAGAAAATCCTTTTATTACCATAATTGCCTATTTTTTAAATGTTATATTTCTAACAATACTTTTCTCGCCCACTTTCACCATAAACGTGAATCATTCATAAAATGTTAGGTACGAAGACTATATTTGACACAAGTCTATGCATATACATAATGAATATGGAGCTGTGCGTATTGAATGATGTGCCTATTAAATCAATTATTGCTCTTATTAATTTATTTTGCGCAAGAATTTATTTGTTATGCGCAACAATTGAATTACTATGGGCAATAATTGAATGTTTTTCAGTACTTAAATGTGTTTCAATAATTGAATCCAATTACTGCCCTCATCAATAAAATTGATGTGCGCATCAATGGGGTGAAATTATTGCTCGCAAAATTTAATTTAGAGCTCGATATAATTGATTTTATGATCTCTTTAATCTAGCTGAAGATATATTTAATTTGTATAAAGAATTAATACTCATATCAAGTCTTTTCTCGATCCAGATCAAGGAACAAAAGTAAATATGCTTACTATTTTTGGCAGAAAAAATAATCACTATTCAAAACAAATATCACGTATAATGTACATGTGCAAGAAATTGTTATTTTCTGACAACGTTGTTAGTCATTGAAAATAATATTTATACACAATTTATATTGAAAAGAGGGAATGTATACCTTTCACAAATATATAAGATACTGTTATTCATAGGGAAATTTAAAAATTCACATTGAAATGGAAAACGTCTTGTGACTAAACGTTGCGTCATATCTATGAAGCAAAATTCAAAAACTTTTACGGGAGAAGAAAAACCTCTTGCTGTGGCCTTCAATTCGACATTTAGATATATCGAGGATTTATTATCTATTAAAAGTGATAATTTTCATTCATATGTCGATTCAATATATCCCAGTGAACTCGAAATAAACGACACCACAGAGTCGTCCACTTCTGCTTCATAGTTTAAAAATATTTTATTGAAAGTAGATATCAACGACAAACTAACACTCAACTTTATGACAAACGGGATGATTTCAACTTCTACATCGTCAACCCATATTTATGTAGTAATATTCCATTTTCACCCGCATACGGTATTTACATCTCTCAACTGATTCGATACGCAAGAGCTTAGTTTGCGTATGGTCAATCTTTAAATCGAGACAGGCTACTGACAAACAAGTTGATGGTGCAGGGGTTCCAATAGTCTCTTTTAGAATCAGCATATCGCAAATATTATGATCGTTATCATGATCTAGTTTCCCAATACAACCTATCATTGGGTCAAATGCTGTTTGTCGTGTTTCATGCCGATTGTTAGGCCGTTCTTGGCACACTGATTTTGACTACGGATAACTCGTTTACCTGATCAAGATATAGGGCTCACAGCGGGAGTGCCCGGTCGACAGTGGATGCTTACTCCTCCTAGGCACCTGATCCCACCTCTGGTATGTCCAACGGTCCGTGTTTGCTCAACCCTTTATTTTGTATTTCTTATAGCAGTTATGAGATTGATCACTGTTCGTTATCTTCACCTTTCATCTAAAGACATCTTTCAATGCTTCTATTTACTTAATCAAGTGCTTATACTGGGTACCTACATATGCATGTAATTAAAAATAAAGGAAAATTAAAATCAAATCTGATGTATACATCATTTATCTTATGACCGTACTATCAAAGATTAAGAGGCATTCCTTTTGCGTAGACCTGTTTTTACGCGCTATACCGATCAAACTGCCTGGTGCGATATAGGAAGAGTTAAGGTAACTCCATGCTCGCAGTTTTGTCTGATACAAGTTTGAAAGTGTATTTATTTCCATTTATTAGAGTTAAAACTAATAAATTATCAAATAAAATGTATAGGTCACCACACTTTTTAAGATGCGAGACATAGATAAACAGAATCATATATCACCGTCAGAAAGTTGCAATTTTCTTTAAACGGTCTGATCAAAATTTCATAAAATCTATTTATGACGATATCATAGGATTCATAACAATTTCCTGAAACTGTTTCTTCACAAAAAATATACAAAATGTCTGTAAAAAATAATAAAGGAAATATATCGCATAATAGACTTGATATAGAAATCAATGAAAAGAGTTATATCCCCTGGATTCAATATTTTGCAACATGAACAGTGATTAATCTCATAACTCCTATAAGCAAAACAAAATAGATAGTTGGGCAAACACGGACCCTGGACACACTATAATTTGGAGTTCTGAAAAAGTTTGTTTTTAACAAGATTTTTTTAAAATACCTATCGGGAAAGACTCTAGCAACAAATTATGTTCCTATCATGCATAAATCTGAATAAATCATTGATTTAATTTGCAAAATCTGATAACATCAAAGGAGAGTTGAATTACTATTATTACTGTTGAACTGAATATATCCCGTATTAAATAATTGTTCTCTTTCTATCTCTCTCTCTCTCTCTCTCTTTCTCTCAAAAAGACGTATTGCGCGCATCAGTAGGGCAATAATTCAAATATTGTGCTCATTAGTTGAATAGATGCGCAAATTAATTGAGCTATTTTTCTCTTCAATTAAATTATAACACATATGAATTGAATTGTTGATATAATCAGTTCATTAGAAGAGAGGAACAATTCAATTATAGCGCGTATCAATTCAACAGAATAATTAATGTTTATTCAACAGAATAATTAATTCCATCAACAAATCAATTAAATTCGATTATTTAGATTTCATGATATCATTAATTATTTCAATAATTAAAGATATCTTCAATTAGAGTTTATGTTAATTTGGTGTCCCATATATGAAAGGCATTTGATATCATATTTGAAATTTACATGTATATGTATATATTTACATGCAATATATCTTTGTATATTGTTTCCCAACATGATTAATTCAAAGTCCTTCAAATGACAGAATTCATCATTTTTGAGTGGAATTATGTGTAAGCTTGTAAGATATCCTTTTTAAACAATAAAAGTTTTCTGTGCAGCTTCATTAACCTGTGTATTGAAACCATGGGTTTGAACGCCTACCATATCAATATCATTTATTGTAGAAATGTATCAGTCCTTGGAGATGGACACGTTTTATGGCCAATAATTATCAATTTCCTCTTTTCAATGTGAAAAATAAAATGCGGAAACCTTTCATCCTGAAAATCTAATATGAGACGGTGATACAAAGAAAAGCACATGTAGGTTATCCAATCCCCCTCCACAGGGACAAAAATAGCCTTCGATTCGTATACATGTTAAACAAGATTGATGTACATCATTCATCGAGGAAGTATTTCGTAATGTATTTGAAAATTGATAAACGTGATATCAAATGCGGCAAGCATCACAATTCTTGATGACCCGATTGAAAGATGATTACCACTTATTTGATACTAATCAGTTTCTTTACAATATGTACTGAAAGTACGGACGATTGTCCTGATCAGAATTGGTAAGATTTCTCTTTTTGTACTTTGACAGTAGTCAATTTGTCGATGTCTTGCAGGTAACAATAACACTTTTGTGTTAGAGAGGTGTCCCGTAGTCTTATGTGTAGCATCCTTGATAAATACATCCGTAAGTTTCCTATCTGATGTACTCTTCTATAGGGATGGACATATAACCTAAATTTAATCTGTTGTATTTAGATTTAGACCATGAGAGACTCTTTTGATGTATTTCCCTGGTGGGAATTACCTTATGTATTTTTATGGGGGCTGTAGGGCTCTTATCGGGTACAGTTTTCTAAGCGGTTGAAAGATTCTTATTCTAGGAGTATTTACTTGGACAAAAGAACTGTAACAGTAGTGAGCATCGTTTCATTGGATACGTTCATACATGTATATCAAAGGATATGTTAACGCAAAGTACCACACTTATATATATATATATATATATATATATATATATATATATATATATATATATATTGGGATAAATCTCCGATATAATCTTCTAGAGTGCTCGACGTGGCCTCACGGAGCTACATAAATTGACGATCAGATGGAGTTCAATCACATAACATTTATTTCTCTACAGGCTGTTTCGTGAGGGGATGGTTTCCCCTCACTCGTCGGGAGAAAAATGACATCTAACGAAAAACATCCGCGTGGCTGAGAATATGTTACACAGAAACATACTGGATAGTTGCTAAGCATGATTACACACAGGATTGAGTAAATAGAAATTTATGGGAATGACGGCAAGTGCTGACAAGTTCTGAACTTGTCAGCACTTGCCGTCATTCCCATAAATTTCTATTTACTCAATCCTGTGTGTAATCATGCTTAGCAACTATCCAGTATGTTTCTGTGTAACATATTCTCAGCCACGCGGATGTTTTTCGTTAGATGTCATTTTTCTCCCGACGAGTGAGGGGAAACCATCCCCTCACGAAACAGCCTGTAGAGAAATAAATGTTATGTGATTGAACTCCATCTGATCGTCAATTTATATATATATATATATATATATATGTGTGTGTGTGTGTGTGTGTGTGTGTGTGTGTGTGTGTGTGTATCATTGAATTGTGGACACATCGCAAGAAAAGAGGGGGGGGGGGGGAGAGTTATATTACTGGCATTTCGGTAACTGTTAATCTGTTCATAGCTATATAGGAAGACAAAATGCATGTAATTTTGTATACTTTGAAAACATGAGATGTGTCCTTTAATAGCTATATATACTTTCTTAACGCTTGTATCTATGTACATGTAATGATGAATTATATTTTAGGCCAGACTGTAAGGGCAATTGCAGAGCTACAGAAGACAAGAGTTGTGAACGTACGTCATTACTACTTAGTAGAATGTTTGAATTCTTAACACAAATAATGTACAGACTGTATATGAGATACTGATTTCCATGCAATAAAACGTCATGTAGTACCACCTTTATTCCTTCCTCGTTTTGATGTTTTCATTTCAACCTTTTCAGCGTGTGAAGTCGGTACATTTGGTGTAAATTGTTCAGAGTCATGTCCGCCGGACCGTCACGGAAATAAATGTTATAAAGTGTGTAACTGTACAGAGGGAGAAGTTTGTGATAGACGGTACGGCTGTGTGGAGAACAGAACGGACGACATCGTGGGGATAACTACGTATAAATACGTACAAGTAACATCAAATAATTCTCTCAGTACAACTGCACCAAAGTCTAAATATTTCCAAACATCAAACTCTCCTGAAGGTGAGTTTAAATGCTATTTACATGCACCACGTTTCTCAGTAATACTTAACTTTTCGTGATAGCTCAGTTTCAATTCACTTGTCTCCTATCTTGTTTCCACACACACACACACACACACACAC